>NC_052121.1:1114273-1174350 GCF_012273895.1 Zerene cesonia | reverse complement strand
CCGGCGGCCGCCCCGCCGGCGCCTCCACGGGGCTGGGGCCGGCGGGAGCTCAGACGCACTCCCGTGACATATTTTAAAATCACTTCCATAGTAGGTTTTAAATTCTATCCTTATGTTAACCTTATATCATAAAGCTGACAAGGTACTCGCGAAATGTATAATTTTTTGTTCCCCAACACACGCCGGCCGCAGCCCTATTGGAAAGGTAAAGCGTATCTTTCATTCACAGAGTACTTAAGAAGCGAGGATCGTATCTACACGCAAAGTGTGACAAAAGCTTGCGCGCGTCGTCTACTATGAATATATCGACGCACTTTGTACTTTAATTATTATTAATAACGTTAAAGGAATTAATTTAAACAAAAAAAAAAAAAAACCAAAGGTTAACACAATATTGCATCGATAGCTTCATGCTCGGTGCTGGCGACAGGGCTACGCGTGTCGCGAGCACTCTCCCTCTACGGCTTATACTACATAAGTACTAAAACATTCACATACATAACATCTACCTATCTACATCTACAACCCTGCATCACTCCGCGTTTACACGCTACGGCTGCCAGTGTCGACACACTGAACACAGCCGGCGCAAATATATCATAAATAGCGTTCAAAGTAATAAATATATTATATTTTATTGAATATATAAAATGCATAACACACAATTCTCATACAACTACAACTATAATACTGCTCCAAACTACCTCATAATACCGTTCAGAAGTAAACTATTCTCATTGCACTTTTGAACACTAAACCCATATACATAAGCATAGTAATTACGCATTTAAATAATAATAAAATAGTTGACTTCGAAACGTGTATACGGTAAATAAGAATAAAATATAGCGGTACGTATGTAGCATTACAGGACGGGAGCGAGTAAGGGCGGGCACTCACTTGGCGCAGGAGCAGGGCGCCTTGCGCGTCGGCTCCACGAAGTCCTCGCCCGACTCGCCCGCCGCGTCCGCGTAGCAGGCCTCTGCGGTCTGAAATGTGTGTCGGTTTCATTACTTAATTGCGTTTAAAACCAATGTTGTATTACTTTTTACTTAACTTCACATAGACAACACAATTCAACAAACCCTAAATACGTGATTATAAAAGTAAATTTTATTGATTTTTATTTTCGCTGTACAAACATGCCTCATCTTATTAGATGGTATTTACAAAAAAGATATAACTAATCTTTATGTAAAATTTATGTTACGTTTATAATATAGGAAGTATACTCAAAACTTTTGAAAGCTTCAAAAAAAGTTTTGTTTCCAACTTCCACTTTCAAACTCAAACAAAATTTCAACTTTCAAACGAAACATTCGTTGTATTGCAATTTTTTCTTTTTATTATCTTTGTGATTGAAAATTTAATATGATTTATATGAAGTAATGAATAAAAAAAAATGTACTACATTTCGTTTTTGTTATGGTAAATTTTAGTCATGATGAATCATTTAAGTTATCTATTCTTAATGATTAGTAGCAGCAAGAGTGCGCGCGCACCTGGTGCGGCGCGGGCGTGGTGAGCGAGCGCAGCGTGCGCGCGGCGAGCGAGCGCGCGGGCGGCGCGGCGCCGCTGCCCGCCTCCATCTCCGTCACCAGCACGTACGGCACCGGGTAGCGCATGCGCACGCCGCCGCATTCCACCTGCGTACAGGGAGATTAACATACATTGTTTACTGATAATTATATAAACCCGACTGCAATACGCACTATTACCGTCAGAATTGCAAAAGAGTAAAATCAATAACTCCAAAGAAAACACAAATTTTCTTTATATTTAGATCTGATTAACTACAAATGTGGATTGATCTGTGTAACATTTTCTTGTATGTGTGAAAATGCAGTTCAATGGGGTATTATTATAGGGCAGGATGGCTCACCTCAACAGCGCCGCAGGCCTGCTCGAGCGGGTAGAGCTGGCGCCACGCGTCGAGCAGGCGCGCGGTGGCCGGCTCCGAGTCGCTCCACTCGCGGCCGGTCACGCGCCCCTCCAGACCGAACGGCGCCAAGATCACTGCGGACATACACATGAAATATGTTAATTTATCTGGGCACACTGAATTCATAAATGCTATACGTATGAGGTATACTTGTAGTGTTTAATACATATACTAAACTAGAAATGAATGTACCAAAATTGACTACCTGTCGACCAGCTGATTTTGAATGATTATAAACCATGTGGTATCTGGTGCAAAAATTCTTAAAATTATACAATAGAAACTAATTTCTCAACTGGTAAATATTAATATGTGTAATATATAATGAAGTCCCGTGTCCCCTACTGGGGTATGGGGCAGATGATATACATCTGTTTCATTGATCGATTTTCTTTATGGACAAGTAGATGATCAGCCTTCTGTGTCCTGCCAGACCGGGACATTTTTTTTTTATTGTCCCCACCGGGGATCGAACCCAGGACCCCTCGGTTCCACGCTCACGCGTTTACCACTGTACCAAGGAGGCGGTCAAAATAATGTGTAATGACGATACAAAATTGCTCATAAAAATGTCTCAGTCACTCTTGAGTTTGTTTCATTCAAGTGGTAATTAATTGGTAACAGTGTTATGTACCCTTTGTCTTAATGCAAAATTTTTACGATTTTTTTTATCCCAGTAAAACTGGGCGTAGCTGGGATAAACAGCTATTTCCATATAGGTTGGTGATTGTTGCATTAACACGCCAAAAATGAAAGTCGAATGACGGCTTACGACCCCTCCCCGCGAGCTGCTTGCGTGACATACGTGCAAGTGTAAAAGTTGGCATGTATTTACGCATTGTTTAAAAGACGCTTTATATAATGATTATAATAAAATCCATGTATATACTCAATTAGGCAGTCACATATAAATAATATTTAAACAGATGAAATGTATGAAATTTTAGAAATATTTCAATATATACATTTTTTTGCAATTTGACATTCAATCTAAAAATAAGTGTTTGTCTGTCTGTTTATCTTTTATCCACGTCGCAATTGAGCTAATCTATGTTATGAATATATGATATTTTTTGTCTCTAGAGACAGTTTGAACGCTATACTGATATAGGCCACTTTTTAAATGACACTATTTAAAAATGTAACATGTATGACAAACTGTTATTTTTTTTAATATTCATTCCACCACTCCACATCCACATTCAAGCAAGCTATATTTACGTACTGAAATTTGTTTGGCACACAAAGGCAAGTGAAAGAACAAAACAGTAACATCATTATCATAAATAACAATTAATGATACATATTAAACTTTACCAAAACAGTTTATTACCGTATATAAACATTATTTTGTTATTTATTTATTTATCATTGAACAGAATGCGGATTTGGATGGCACTGCAGGAAGTGGGATTTAAAATAGCAACATTCAAAGTCAACATCAGGACAGAGCGGCAACTTTGGGCCTATGCCATTTCGGTGATTACTTATAGATAATATTGTGAGGACTTGATGATTTCAATGTTTATTATGATAAATATTTACTCAATTTTCACAGAGTGACAGTGTGCTTTTTTTTAATTTTATCACGTCAACCCAGAATGTGTACATTTTATATGTCATGCAAAATTGTAAATACCGTTAGATTTGGATATGAACAATCTCACGAGACATAGATAACGACATAATAGTGGAAGATAAGAATTATTGACAATTTACAATTTCTCGAGACATTTTACAATCCATTTCTCGTACAAGAGCGAAAACACTGTACCAGATATAACACATACATACAGACATATTGAGACGAGAGACTGTAACAAGGTGTGCAGCAATCATACCCTTGTTGTCGGGGTGCGCGTGCGGCGGCGGCGCGTGCAGGCGCGCGCGCCGCTTGGCGGTGAGCGTGCGCACGGGCGGGTGCTGGCGCACGTCCACCGACGCGCACACCGTGCTCTCGCCGTGCAGGAAGAACGCGAACGAGAACGACAGGTGCCACGGGCTGCTGTAAGCACACGGACATTCGATGTCTTAAACATTTGTTTATTTAGCGGATACATTTTTGGTACTGATTAAAGCTCCTGTGGTGTGGGGGCTTTGATAGGATTACAGGGCTATTTCAAAGTTTTATGTGTCTGATAATTAATTGATGCTATAAATATGAATGTAACCACAGTCAACCTTCCATAGCCATTAATATAAAATCTCTATTTCATTTTTAAAAAACTAAGTGGAATATACCTACTAATATTCCAAATTACATTTATGCATTTAATAAGCATATTTTTATGTTTATAAATAATTTTCTTTGATACAGCTTTGTTGCATTAAGGACAATATGTCATTTTTGTCTTTGAAATTTAAGTAAACAAAAGAGAAAAACTGGGCAATTAACTACCAACATTTTGTAGGTGACATTGTGAGATATGTTATAAATTGATCTGTGATTCGCATCCATGAGTAGCATGCATAATTAATACACGAGTACGATGAAACGACGGACGCGGATTCAAATTGGTTAATTTAAAGGAGTTTAGACTGATATTACATACAAATCCGGCTCGGAGAACCATATTTGAATAACCAAATACTATTTAAGGTTATTTCGAGTACTGTTTAAATAACATTACGTAAATGTTTGAAGAGGAACGAAGTCTCACTCTTATATCTTAACGAGTGCAACACAGATATCTCCATTTTTAATATAGGAAGTGCCACGTAAGTGTATCTGAAGACAATTCATGAGAAAAAAATTGCTTCAAATATAACTTCCACGTAAGTCTTTATCTCAACATTTATTGCACCAATTGATTTTATGATGGTTTGGCAATAGCACAATAAATGTTAACACTTTCTTAAGTAGTAATCTCATTTGACCTTTTTACAGTGGACGACAGTTTAATAGCCCTCTTAATGAGAAGATTTAGGACCGCCTTTGGAGTGAATGATACCATTCAACGCACGTAACAGCGTCTTTGTCAACTGTAGAACGTTTATTACTTACGCACGTATTGGGAAACGAACAAAGCGTAAACATTAGGTAATTAAACAAAAGCTTCGTTTAACCTTTTGGTGTATAAATTTATAGGCAATCGTGACAGAACTTACCTCTTGCCGACGTCCTCTTCGTCGCCATCGTACGGCTGCACGAACCACTTGCCAAGTCGCACGAAGTCCCGCGACAGCAGACATCTGCAACGTGCACGACATTCGATTACAAGTGCTGTGCGCCTCGCCATACGGTTAGTTTAAAGGCAATTTGATGTGCACACTCCATACTGTGACGATAGAGCGATATTAACAAGGCAGGTCAGTTATATGCGTCCAATGTAATTGATACGAAGTTTTTTATTTGAAGGGGGTTCATTTTATATAACCGAATTTGTATTTATTTGACAAAATTTATTTATTAGTAATATTGTTTGCTTATATTATCTATAAAAAATCGGTAAATATGGTCTACAATAGAAAACCTTCAACTGTAGTGCATAGCGAAAACCCAAAACATTCGAGTATAAAATAAATTTATTAGCTAAGCATTGAGTTGTTTCACTTTTCAATAATTACATGCTTGCGATATAAAAAAATTATAATAACATTACGGTTTTGCTTTTATAAGCACGTGCTTTTCGAAAAGAAAACGTTAAGATTACGAAATCGATCGATAATATCTACTCAATTCTCGATATAATGATAAAACAAGAATACGAATTAGCAAATAATTACGATAATTGACACTTACATTTTTATTAGTTATAGCTACCTGTTACGAAATAACACTTTCTTATTGGACGCTCTGTAGTCTGAACTGTCTTTATTAATGAATACTGTATATATATTGATAGATATTATAAAATGATGAAGTGAGGTGAAGTATTCCTAGCAATTACATATATGCAATTACTTTTTATTTGTATTATATGCAACATCGCAGAAGGCAATAAATACACAATCGGAGTGTGCGATTGCGCACATCGATCGATATGTGGCCGTAGCGAATTTCTTTGTCTGCTACGACTCTAATTGCTACTTGTACGCTATGAACAAAACGATTCGTCTCATTGTGATACATCATTACACGGCAATAAATCCACCGCCTACAAGGGCAGGCGTTTGAGTAACTTCCATGCGAGCACAAAACACAACGATAAAACGAAACGTGATCATTAATTATATTACACGATAACAAGCAATAAAAACCATAATATTATGTCGCATTCGAGAACACACGGCATCCCAATGGCGGTAGCGATGTTCAGATGACGATCAAACGATTACATATAAAATTTTCCTCTCATCGAGACCGATACGCGGCGAGAGCGACGACAGTAATTGCTTATAAAAATATCAATTAAATTGTTGAAAAAGTCGAGCTCGTATCCCATCGTTACAGCACGTATTGTAAAATCGTCGCGATGCCGTCCCGTCGCATTGTTACTTTGACGTGCCGCAGCCGGGGTCAACGACTCGTCTGGATTTCGTTCATATCACGGATTCCACGGTGGCCGGGAGATGCGACTAAAACCACTCCAACTACTCGCGTCGACACTTATTGTACGTTTACAAACAGCCTACAAACGATGACCTTGACTGTTCACAAATTGACCGCACGCCCGGCGATACATCGGTTATATTGCGACGAAGAGTTCGCGTTAGATATGTATATTTAAAACGTGTTATGTGCCAAACGGGTGGTCGTCAATCATAATTCGTCGACGCGAGACGGCGGAAACTTTCCCTTTTATACTAATCTTGGTGTTTAGCAAAAAAGGTGCGTTTAGAACGTGGATGCAACGACCTTCGCAACAATGAGGCGGGGCGATGCGCCCGCGCCAGGTGCACGGTACGCGATGCAATGCGCACTCGACGATTGCCGATCGTTATCGGAACAACGAACCGATAAACTAGCCTCACATTGCCACTATCTAATTATATAGCTATAAATACATGCTATTAAGGGTCAATCCCAAATGAAATGGACGCTTGTTAATTTTATCGCTACGTTGATTAGGTATTCCTTGCATTGTTGTTTGAATTGTTAAATAAAACTTGAAGAGTTTTGATAAAGCATATAATTGCGAATAAAAGTTCAAATACTTACTAATAAATGAAATAAAAATTAAATCATATAACGCATAAAACACACACTCTTAAATCGCACGTGTATCCTTCGAAAATTTTTAACAACAAAAAATATGTTTCTAATAATAATCTTGACACGGGATACGGGGATCTGAGTGGAATATTCTTTGACAAACAAGACGATTACGCCTCACCCAATAAATAAGGCATGTATAAGATTTCACATGAACAATAATTTACAAACCTGTGAGTGTGTGCAACGATACAACTTTACATTTATTTACTCAAATAATAATTGAACCTGAACTGGTTAATTATTTACAATCATTACAGGTTAAATCTTCAAACACAAACTCAAACATAATTTAAACATTCGACTAGACTTCTTATAGTAGGATTGTCTTGATTCATATACTATCAAGATTGATTACTTACTCAACCGCATTGAATAGAGTGTTAAATAAAAAAAGGTAAATGAATTGATTACCTCTCAATGAGATTATGCAGCGCCTTGAAAAGCAACGAACGGCACTCGTACGACAGTCCGCTCTCCCAAGACCCCTGGTCGCCCTCTGTAAAAAAAAAAAGAATAAACAACTCGCATTAATAACTTCCTTATCACTGTTTGGATAATTATACGCTCAAGTAATTATACAAAATATGTTGCATATTGCCGTATGCAGTGATAAGGCCACACAAATCGTTCGTGCAACTTTGTTTTTATGGTAAACACTATGAAACAATTATTTTTTTTTTAACAAAAAACTAAACCGCCTTCGAGTCGTTAGAACTATATCAAATTTAAATTGGACCACATGGAAGGCACTAGCTTTCAAATAAAAAACAATCATAGAAATCGGTTCACCCTGTAAAAAGTTATAAGTTAACAAACGCAAAAACTTGGTAACTTCCTCCTTTTTTGAAGTCGTTTGAAAATGGTTCAAAAAGCATTTCTTTACGCATTTTATCAATATTTATTTATGTAGTGCCAATAAGCGCCTTACACATTTCATTTTTATTGAAAACTATTTACTATTTTTATAAATATTATCATGAATATCAATAAATATTTTCACGATTGTTCGATAACTGACAAACGATAACAATTTTAGTATTGCACGTCTTTCTTAATTCAAAAAGTCGAAGGTATCGATAAACAAACAAGTTAAATAAGATTAGCGATAAGTTGGTGTGTTGCATTGGTAAGAAACGCTCGAGATAGCTGTTGTTGCATTCGCAATCGGAAGATAAACCGGCCTATCACTGGCGTTACATGCGAAAACAAACGAGGCGCGCGCTGTTGCCGCTCCTCGCTCCATTCGCCGTCTCTCTCTAGCTAAGGGGCGGGGCGGGGGCGACCCCTGTGACGTCACGCGAGCGATCGCACGTGCTTGTGTTTGTCGCGCGCGCGACACACATGCGAACGTCAGCGCCCGCTAACATTTTAATTGACATTGAATTTTCCACTTTATTTTAACATAGATACGGTGTTGTGTAAATATTTTCATTTGCGGGTCTCATCCCGTTAATTTAATATGCTCACAATATTTCATTGATGCTATATAATTGAATTGATGCATAATCGGCCTTTTTGGGCTAGGTTACTCAGTCAGGTTTGAGGTATTTAATTGAGTCAATACAGAAAAATAGGGCGTTGCGGCAGGGCTCGAGCGATGAAATAAAGATTCTAATGGTATGTTAGAGCGCGTGCAGGCGGCTGGAGCGGTTCCAAGCGAGCAGCCTTGACATTCGCGCTCCAGGTGTGCGCGCCATCTCTAGCCGCGACTGAACTAGTTTTTCCAGTATGTATCTCATATGAGTTGACACAGATAGCGCAATCGAATCACAATCCAATTCAATGAAATAACACATTCGCGGCGCTGCATTAAAACTGTCACTCAATCGAAGCTTTGAAATAGAAACGCAAATTAGTGCACACCCGACTAGATCGCGGAAAAGTTTTAACGATTTCTCAGAAAACTTCGTTCGCGGAACAATTGGATTTCAAGAGAACATTTTAAAGAAGACAGTTTATTTATTAACAAGAAAATTATCTAACATTTATTCAGAACTTTATGTTATTTTTTTAACAAATAATCAATAATAGCATTAAGTTTGATTTTAGAAGTAGGTACTCACAGTATCAAGACGTGGGTACATCAAACACATTCTATATGTTGTATATAATTAAGAAGGCATTATTCATCATGCCCGAGCATTATAAATATTGGCGAGCTATATCGGATAAACTTCATATTTTATCGCATTATCTGGTCATTATAAATGTTGCTATTTGATAATATTGGGAATTTGATAATAAAGCCATCAGTATTGTTGTATGAAGAGCGAAGCGAAGCGAGCGTGTCGTCAACGGCCGGCGAGTGCCAAAATCGACTTTATGTCGATTTCTGCGCACACAGACACACATACTATTGTATTATCGGCAAAATATATAATAATAGATAAACTATTAACCCAAACGCTCTACCCTAAGTGCTAATCAAGAAAAATGAGGGAAATTTGGTCTGGTCACAGATTTATGATAACCTAACCCAAATCTAGCCATTGCAAGTTTTAAATCATTAAAGAAATAAAGAGAGTCCGAACTCCGAACAATAAAACATGTTGTTTTATTACTCAATCCACTACGTGATAAACAATATGTATAATGCCCCGACAATTTAATTGAACAATTTCTAACAAACCGACAACTCAATTCTCATCGTATTGGTTATTTTTTTTTTATAATAAAAATTAACCCATTAGTGTATAACTTAGAACACACGAAACTTAAAGATTTTTCAAAATTAACAAATCAATAATAGATTCACAGTTGAATTGCAATGGTATTGATTACTTAACATACAAAACTTTATTCATATTTATATTCCATATTTATGTCCTCAACTGTGTATCACAGAAACTTGTAGTCATAGGTACGTAAATAACAAGTATTACGGCTGCGTTATACAGCACGTACATAAAACTAGTTTTATTAACGAGGAATTTATCCTACGTACGCGTATGGCTAGTACACTGCAATAGTTACAGCATCGGCCTATTCGGCCCCATCGCTGAATCTCCCAAGGCCATTAAAACGGCGAACGGTTCGATTACCGTGCTCCACGGGCCATGTAACCGGAGCCAGTCACGACTGCTCGCCTCGTGGTGCCATCGCGATAGCACCCACAGTTTTACTATCGATCCACCGGGACTTCAAGACTGGTCTTTCAAGCATATCTCGTTGGATTTGACCTAGATATGCTCTCAAAATACAATCCATGCAAAGCTTCTTGTTGGAATCAATTTTTTTTTTTATTATTCACTATCCTCTCAACGTAGCTGGTAGTAGATTTAGTAGATTACATTACAATTAGGGTGCGAGTATCGAAATCGAATGACAACAGTAGCAGAGCTGATAATGCATTTATGGGGATAGTTAAAAGTTCAAGGTCGCATATTTCTCGCGGTGTTGTGGCGGTCGGCACCACCTCGCGCCGGGATCGATAGCGGGACAGATGCGCGCCGCCGCGCCGCTCACCGCTACCGACCAACCGATAATTATCACCACGAGTTAACTGTTTACCACCTCACGAACAATAAACATTAAACACCGTACAGCAATAAAGCTCACTGCTGTTCTACGTCGTACATTTAATAACATACAATGTATTTCATTCATGATATGATGTGAAGATAACGAGTATACTCGTAAGATAGTCTATCGGATTTTATGAATATACCATTCCGAAAGTCCAGTAAAATTCTCAACGTTGCACAACACGCAGATTTAAAATGTGACAGATAGATTAAAACTTTTTTGTGGCAATTATCTGAAAACGATATTCTTTGTGATGCTTTTAGCCGAAAAGCGGTACGACAATAAAACTCAACAATGAAAAAATTTCTGCGAGGTAAGCTACAACAAAACTTTTCGAGTTATGTTGGAAATATTCGAACTCGGTATAGTTATTCTGCGGCCGTTATTAATTTGAATTTTATTTCACATATAGTTATAAAAGCTAATATTAGATATGCAACTAATTCTCTCGGACCTTCGGCAGACGTGAGCAGAATTCAAGGAACGAGCCATAAGTAGCATCAAGGCGAATGTGTGAGGCATGCAAAACGGCGTTGCATTTGTACCGAGTATGACCGACTGTTTTTCATTTATATCCATTATAAACAACATCATTGGACAGTCGGGTTTTTATTATCTGTCTCATAAACTTTGCTGGTTATCATAACCTACTAAAAACGTATGAAATCATATGCTCAAATTAACGCTTGCAAGCTGCCGATATAAGATGGATACATCAATTTACGTCGTCGATATCCAGATCCGCCCACTGCAGTACACTGTGGACTCATCAATTTCCCCACCCTAGTCGCCCTGAATCGTTAGACCTTTTAGAACATATTTTTGGAACATTTAAGATATATATTACATCCAGAGCAGGGAATAATAGGGAGGAGCATTTACAAATGTGATGATTATATTAAAATTTCAAAACTCTATGGTTGTACTGATTATGACGTTGCGGATTACGCACTGGGAGTAAGGAGCATTGTAAAAGCCGAGACATCTCAATGTTTTAGGATGTAAGAATGGTGAAGATAGAGAAAACTAGTAAACAGCGCGTGACAGATACTTGTGAGGAGCGGGGAGGCGGAGTGGCAACGTCGCCAAACAACGGCCTCGCAATCCGCGCGCGCTTTGTTTACCTCATGCCGCCTAAACCGGACACTACCAACGTCTTAGAAACTGCAAATCCGCCCAACTGAAGCAGCGGAGCAGATCTATTGTGAAAAAGTTATTTGTGAAATAGTATAAAATGAATTATATTGCGCTTTAATTCATAGAACTTTTCAATTATTAAATTGTTGAATAATTAATATTAAACCGTTTAGTTATTTTGTATGGTGATCACCATTCTACAATTTATTATTGTAATTGTAGTGTGACAAGCAGAATGGTTCGAGTCGACATAAAAGCCCGTGGCGAGCCGGGCGGTAATGCGATTCAAGATGGTATCGAGCGTGTAGAAATCTGTCAATTCGCGCGCGCCCTCCGCGGAGGGCCGGCACTCTTCCCTCCGGGCGGGCGGCCCTGCGCCATCTCGCTCGCACACGCCCACGTGCACGTGACGTCACGCTCGCGTCGCTCCGTCGACGTCACGGACCGCCCGCCAACAACTCGATGCGGCCGAATCGCCCTACCCCGTTGATAACTTACTTTCTTAAAGCTTTTTATTATGAAGTCAACTTCACAGCATTACTTAGACTTTTAATGTCTTGGTTACGATACTAATATCGTTTCGATAAAGTCTGTCCTGGTTGTCATGTATAGAGATTGCAGAGGTGGAATATAGACAATAATAATATTTACTTTCGCTTTCGGTATTAATTATGGCCCATTCAAACAAACAATCGTGTATCGACGCAGAGATACTGAATTGGCCACTGCGACAGATGGCAAACGCGTGTAACATTTATGGCTTTAGTGTTCGGGATAGTAGTATGTCAAGTTGTATGTCGTGTGGAGGCTACGGAGTGGGCCGGCGAGGTCGGGCCATCTGCGCGGCCCGAGTCACGCAGCTGCTGGCGACCCACCCTCCGCTTTGTTTCTACCGCACCTAATCATTATGTGAACACAAACGCTTTCGTGTGAACTCTTCGATTTTATTTCGGCTGTGTTCCTGCAAGGCAACTGCAGAGCGGCTTTTAACAGTCTTATTACGTCATTGGTTGATAAAGAACTTCAATCCGCTATGACGATTAAAGTTACGACTGTCGCGAATGTGTCCATTGAACTTGGTAACCCCAATACGCAACAGTGGTGCACACCAAGAGTGTGAAATATTCCATCAAGACGGTAACGGTACGGTGGTCGGTCGCTATCGTCACTAATGGTAACAGGATGTACCGCTATTCAGTCATGAAACTATTTAACAGTATAGCAGTTTTTGATAAGTTAATCTTCTTTGAGGTTTGTATAAACAAACAACCCTTACTTGCGACGTTGCGTTACACCTTAAAATTATTTACAATTATTATTATTCCTGTATCAAAGAAAAATGAGCACGTTAAGACTCATATCGTAATCTTTACTTATGCTGCTGTGTGATGAGAAAATAATGTCGTTCACATTAGCATACTCGACGAATGTCTGATATAACAGCATATTATTCGAAACCAATACAAAGTGATTGTAAAATGAATATATCAGAAAAGGACGGCGGCCGATCGATAGTCGATCGCTGTTGCGCACGCGCATCAATAAATAGCCCAATCGGGCGCGCGGCCGATACACGTCACCGAGAAGCTTTTATTAATAAAACTCAAACACAAACGCGGTTACCGTTCAACAACCTCGCGGAAGGGGAATCGCTTACGACAACACTTGCATTTCTGTTACGCAACAACACTATGATCTAATTCTTGAGCAACTTTTCATAACGTCTAGATTCTAGAATGTAATGTATTTAATTTTGAGCAAAACACTATTTTTGAAGTAAGTATACCGATACACTAAATTAATTATTTTATTAATCAATTACAACGCAAAAGAAATATATATATATACGTACAACGAAATATAAATTAGATAAATAAGACCTCTAATAGGTTATTTGCTAAAGCTGCAAGTTGTTATGAATAAAAAGCAACATTACACCGTGCGACAGTGGCACCGTTAAGTACAAGAGACTGCGTCGGCGCAGGGGCCGGCACCTTTCCCACGGTTTGTGATCGTACCTACACAAAACTTTTGAGGTTAACTTTAAAAGTGTATCCGAGGGCTAAGTTAAGGGTTTTTTTTAAAGTATAGCTACAACATCACACTGTTAACAAATGTAAAAAGATAAATGATTACTTAATCTCAGTCACCTGTAAGCTTTAAAGCAAGAGCTGTCGGGGCAATTGAACTGGATAAGATGACATTCTAAACAGCAACAACAAATATTTTCTGTATTTTTAAGTTGAAAAAACTGAGACAACTTGGAGTAAAATATATTTCGATCAGCATTAAAACAATAATGAAGTTATAATTAATAGTTACAATGAAGCCAAAGCTAAGCTGGTGCGATAACAGATCGAGAATAAGCTCGGTAACCCGTTGGGAATGGAATGCGTGCGTTCCTTACGCTCAATCTCAAGTACATTCTCACAATAATAGCGCGGTTTGCGGGCGCGCATTCAACCCACACATAGCAAACCCTGCCTTCTAATTAATAAGCTAACGGCTCGTCTATCTTGATTTATTTACCCCACTTAAACAGTATAACCTGTATTTTAAAACGATATCCCTTTAAACGCCGAAGTTTTAGATAAAATCGAGCGCTACGAATTAAGCGAGACCAATTAATTCCTAAATGTTTGCATGCAGCTTATCTATACGATCATTTAAATAGGTGGGTATAAACTACTTAAGTTTGTAAATGTACGTACGCGAACCTTCGCACCGATTTTTATTATCCCCACTCGATGTCCATACTAAATTGTTCTGTAGCGTCGCCACAAATGGTATTTAGCGGAAGACGTTATCTGCTATCATCACAAACAGTTCGTCTACTGTGAGATAATGTTTACGTTAGATAACACGGTCTATGGCAGTAAAATAGGGTTCTTAGAGACAGTGTAAAATAGAATATGTCTAAATAAAAGACAATATAATCTAAAAAGACGTCGTGTTAGCGTCGTCAGGTATTTCGACAATCAAATAAGGATTGTTGTTTTCCGTAGAGCAGAAACAACTTTCAAACATGTACGGGCTAATGATAGTTCATTTAAATTAGGACCTTGTGGCATGGAGGGCGTAGTATGTAACATGGACGATTGGTCGTGGAACGAGCACGGCGGGCGTGGGTCAACGACTGCGCAGCCCAGGCGTACGCCAACGGCCGTCATTAAATATTTCACCTAGTCTAACATTCAACACTGGACACTCGCTGAGACACTTTATGGAAATTGTGGCCAACTTACTATTCGAAAGCTGTTTCTCTATTGATAATTTTTTTTCGTACTTTAAAATTGAATGCATTGTAAATTGCATCGAATGTAGGTAAATTGGTTTGGGTGAATTTAGTAATATTTTGGTGCAGACGACTTATTTCTTAACATTTCGAAATAGTAGAGGTGGGATTGGTTCGCAGCCGACTAGGTAAAGGGGCCTTTTATAAGAATTTGGGCGAGTGAGAGGCGCATGCGCGCGAACAACATTCATCTTTAGCCAGTTAAATTGGACCCGGCTCTCGAGAATACTGAGAATTCGAAACGTTTAATTTGCAGTCGCATCTCAGCTATGCCTTTAAAAAATGGCTGTGATCGTTTTATTTGAGTAAAACACCACAGGCGGTCATAATTTTATTGTCTGAATCCGTCACGGAATGCCGACTGATGTCCGAGGGCCTCTCGAACCAGCCCCCGGTGAGTCCAACATGTGTATACGATATGATTTAGCATGCGAGTGCGGAGGACATGTGCAGTAAGGATCAGGTGTCGCCCTGACCGCGGGCAAACCTGGCGAAACGGGTCAAACCAGTTGTTAGCTACAGACATCAGAAAGTAAAACCTAATATTTTAAATGGTTGTGTTCAAACTCAAAAGGCAATATTGTAATGTTGTTCGGATAACTATATTACGCCAATAAGATTCTCCCACGAGCTAGAACTGCAAACATTAATCTTCTAATTAACTCTTCATGACCGAGTTACACTGTCTAGACATATTCCGGCTTTGTTACAAACACATGGAATTTGCACATTACGAAAGTTTTAGGAAGCGCTCATTTTGAAGCATTTTATAATTAGTTTAAACAACATCATAATTGCTTTATGTAATAAGTGAACTGACTTTCCAATCTCTTCAAGAATATTATCGAACTGTATTTTCATTGAAATTGATCACGAATAGCAAACTTTGATTGACGTTCCCAACACCGTCAGTATCTCTATGTTGGCATTTTTTCAAAACTGTCATATTTTAAACGGTAATATTAACATATATAATTTTAATTATTGCATTAAAAAATCGAATGACATAACATTATAGTATTTTAATGAATATTAATTAATTGATCAAAACGGGTACGCTGCATGCGTAGATCCAGCAAGTGTTATCTCGTTTGATTAGCATTATAGATAATGTCATATCCATACTCGACTAGTATCGCATTATTTATGCATGTTCGATACTACAATAATTCGAAACTTTGATAGCAGTCGCGCGTTAGTTAAAATGACGTAATCTAATTAATAAAGTCAAAGAGTAGGAATAGGTGTATGTGTGAGAGGCCGTACAAGAGCGTCGGGTGTTGTTGTGAAGATTGTATTGTGTAGGTGCAGGTCGCAGGTAGGGGTAGGTTGGCGCGGCGGCGGCCGGCGGCGCGTATCGATCAGCGTGCGGTGCGGCAGCCGGCCGGAGCGCGCCGGGTGCCGACTCCACAGCGCCACTTATCGCCGTCTTTGCGCCACTTCGCACCTAATTTATCGCGCCGTTTCTATTATATATATATACATGCGCCAGTTGCGCTGTCGCGATATTTTTGACACATCGCCTATATAATGCGATGCGCGTAAGCGATAATGTTCAACCATCAAATTTTGTGGCTGGCGCTTAACGCCGATCGGTTCTTTGCGATAATATGGGTGGTAAAAGCGGAAAATTATGAACTATTTTTTATGTTGTCGTAAATATATTATGTTTTGATGTGAATAAATTAAAATTGATGTACATTTTAACGTAATTGACTAATATCTAAAGGAAAACTGAACAAGTATTATATGTGTAATGAGATCGTCTACAAAGGCTACAATCTACATTACATACATCCTTTTCCTCAATTTGATATTTCAATATCTTTATCAAATAATATTTCAGCGAACCTAATTGGCGTTATTAAAATCACTCAATTTCTTGAAATAACAACAACTGGCACTACCAAATTTCAAGTTGTTTAGGATTTTCATCTCAACTAATATCTATGATCCGTTATCGAAATTTTGGTGTGCGGACTTTAACCTAGGCAGTCACCCACACAAACCACGCTCGAAGCAATTCACTGAACCCAAAGCGACCTTTATATAAATAAGTGACAATTGATAGGAAAATGCACAAAGTGGGCGTCCCATGAAAATAATTTACGCCAAGTAAAGGGCAACATACAGACCGATATGTGACCGATAACCTAGGAAGTCGAAACCTACAACTGACACATCAAATATATTAGTAAAAAGTAGTTAAGTTTTAATAAGCAATCCCCTCAAACGCAGGCAGATCTTTAATCATTGAATGTTCTGTTATGCGATACAATACTATCGCAGCTTATCGACACACGATATCGCGCACAATGAATAAATAAGTGCGGTAGAATCAACTGCGGGAACACGACACCCTCCACCGACACACCCTTCCGCCCATCACCAGGTGCCGAGATATAGGCAGCCCCTAATTGTTACGCGGTCAACGTGAAGTGTAATAAAGGTTAAACGAGGAAAAATCGCACCGGCTTTATCATTTAAATTGGAAGAAGGTTTTTAGAGTAGAATGTTCGACAGAAAAGTTGCAGAATATAATACAGTTCGATCGATGTCGCAAATAAAGATGGTTAGACATGTTGTAACAAATACACACAGAACTATAGTGATATTATAAAGAGGAAAGATTTGTATGTATGTTTGTAATGCTTTCACACAAAACTACTGGGTCGATTAAAAAACTCTTTCACTATTAGAAAGCAACAATTTCATCGAGGGACATAGGGAATGTATGCACCACGTCTAAAGCCGAACAGCTTGTTATTTATAATATACACCGATTAGTTCACTGAAATCTCATAACTAAAAAGACAGCGATTACAGTAACAATCGTAAAAATACCTATTGTGTTAGATACAATAATAACTCCCACTATGAGAACGCCGCTGATCATGTGCATAACATGATTCATTAACCACGGCTTCATGAATTAATGAGTAAACGAGATGGAGTAACAAAGATAATTTGTTTCAATGACTATGCGACGAAGCTTATTGTTTCATTCGAGGATATAGCGTAATGCGAACACCTTCTAGAACATTCTCGATCTATAAAAATGTAACTCGTAAGAGGTATTTAAGCGGGAAGTTGTTATATTTTAGTTAACAGTGTTCACATTGCCCGGGGTTGATCTAAGCAGATTATCCGTTGTCGCATCCGCCGCCGCCGGGTCAGCCGTTAATTTTCGCGCAAATGGGCTCACGTACACAGACCGGCTCGGACAGATTCCTCGCAAATTGTTAGCAGCAGCCAGCCAATATAGGGGCTGCTCCGTCCTAAATGATGGCTTATTTCAGAGGGATACTATCTTTATTAGGGTCGATTGAAAGATAAATCAATAAAGTTGAGACAAACGTACGTATCAGAACGTGTATTGGAAGTAAAATGGAGTTAACAAAAATAAGTATCGGGAATGGGAGGTCCGTGTCTGTATAAATCATCGTTATTGAAATATTTCAAGTTTATCCAGTTATATAGAGTAGCCGTGTGTCCAGCACGACATTGCTGGTGGCTTCTACCGGACGGGAAATTGCTGTAGGTACGGTTATTTCCGTTTGCAGTTGAACCGGCGGCGACCTTCGATCGGCTGTACTCAATTTTTCCGTCTAACTATTTTTTAACATAATATATTATGAATTTTATGCTTTGCCTCAGAGTTTTTTTTTTATTTTTTGCACTAGGAGACATTCTAAAATACATTTCTGTTTCGAAACACGTACTACAGTAACAAAGATTTGTTGTGGAAATAATCCTATTGTTTTGTTTTTGTCTCAAGAAGAATAATATTAATAGAACAAGCATACAACAATGCGACGACAGCGTCCTTGCGCACCCCATCGCCATATACTTAAGCGAAAACTGGGTGACCGGGAGATTTACTGTGGTTTTATTTTTACCTGCACGATACAGACTCATATGAAACAGTCAAAGTAAGACAGCCGCTTTCAGTGTGTTTTTGAATTTATACAAAGATGTAACGGGTCCGTAGAACATTAACTACATGGAGGATTCTTGGTAACGAAATCAATCTCGTTCACGATATTGCCCTTTATCATGTAGCAGCACTTAGCAGCGCGCACGCGTAATGTCGTTACGCCCACTTCGCGTCTAGGTGTGATATTACGCAACATAAACACCGCTAAGACTTCCTCATATAAAATAATGTATCTCGTGCTGTTTGACCGTTATCGAAACATGTGATCGTTTGGATTGACACATGTGAAATTATAGAAAATGTATGGGGAATCGGCTGAACAAAATCATTATGCACACTGCTATTAATAAAATCAGGGTTACTTACCTGTATGATAATGATGATGGGGATTTTGAAAGAGGATTTACATTATGTCTTATTTAATACCAAGAAACCAACAGGGAAACATTTACGAAGCAACAATTATAGTGGACTTATTAGATTTATAAAGGTCGCGATATTGAGGATGACTTGTTCATATGTGTGACTAAAGTGTACAAAGAGATAAAGCAAGTTAATGAGAACAAGAGGTGCACAATAGCGGCACTAAAATAAGGACCGTTTATGTAGATTTATGTCACAGTCTATTTTCGGATCCGGTCGCTGCCGGCTGAACTTGCACTCGACTGCTGTGCTCGAAGCGATATTATTTAAATAAACACGAAGAATGGAAATCAAGGCTTACTAAAAATAACGCTTAAGCAACCAACTAATTGAACGCAGACCGTGTAGTATTCATATACATTTTAACAATCTCGACTGTACAACAAGTACCTTTGTAGAAATAAGCTTCCGAAGGAAAAGTACCTATCAAGCGATCGTATAACATTTTTCCATTTCGTTATTATAATTGGCAAAATTCTTAACGATATAATATATACACAAAAAGTACATATAAGAGACATAGAAAATTTTAATTTCCCGTAACACACGTATGTTTCTTCACAACTGATTGCATACAGAATGTAATATGGTAATAGTTAGCGAGAGAGAAAACAATCGTCTACATATCGTGTCTATTGCCAATTAAAACGAGCTTATTACCCAACAACAACTAAGTTTCTCTCTATTAAAACAACCTTACGATTAACTACGGTTACAGGTGATAGAATTGCGAATAATTTATAGAAGTACCGAACATAATCCCTTGGATCAGACATGAATGGGCGGGATACTTTGTAACAAACTAGCAAAACTCGTCAAACGAGCGTTCACTTTCTCATTCAATGTTGGAACGATTTTTCTTTTCCCATACGTAGAAAAATGCCCGGAGACATCGACGACTTGTTGACTTCTGAACTTCTTCAAAGTTTTGAGTGCAAAACTTATGCGACACGCAATTGTCATCTATACTCGTATTTAGGTGTTGTTATTGATGCTCTGTATTTGAAAGGTTTCAAGAGTCTTTGAGGACAAAGTATTCATAAGTCACAAGACGGAAAGTTAATAGTGGCAACAATTCATTTGAATATAAAACTATAATTTGCTGTATTATTTTGACTTAGCCTAATTAAAACGTAGCAAGAGATTAGTTGGAACAATAAAATTGTAAAGGAGCTAGTTAATCTAATATTTCAGCTTAATTGCTTTCACCAGATCCCGTCTCTGTAGCCGCGTCGAAAATGACAACGCTATCTTAATCTTTCGCCTAATTGTCGCAGATGATACAACAAGCGGGGGTTTTGTTCAACGAACTGTTACACGGCGCCATTAAGCTGTGAGCGAAGCGGGGATTATCGGGATATATAGATGTTCGACTCACGGAGACAGCCATGTATCGCGTTCCGTAATCAACTTCAGCGTTTATCGATAATATAACCGAATATAACACTATCAATGTCTCGTTCACCCCGATAAATTAAGGTATCTCTGATATTTATTTAGCCATATCTATTGTAAGAAGATATCACGATTCACGATTAACAACGTATATGTTATCTTTTAACGATAATATAATAGTTATTCATTCTTTATGTATTAGCACAACATGTAGCAGGGACTTACGGCTCTCCATGAGTTCGGGCGCGACGAGGCCGTTGAGATCCGGCTCTTCGCCGTACCAGAAGATCCAGAGCTCCTTGGAGGCGCGCAGCGAGAGCGGCGGCGGCGCGGGCATGGCCATGTCGAAGTCGAGCGGCTGCGGGGCCGGCACGCGCCGCCACACACACAGGATGTCGCCGGCGAGGCAGCGCGCATAGCTGCTGATCACCGGGTCGGCGAGCGGCGCCGCGCCGTCCTCGCCGTCCCCGCCGCCGCTCGTCTCGCCCCATACCAGCTTACGCCATTTTATGCCGTGGAGTTCAGTCTGAAAGAAACCATCCGTTGTACTATTGGTGTACAAAAATATAAGTGCACGATATATATACATCGTAATTACCAGTGTACTGGACACTTGTAATGCGGTGTTAAATACAACGTAGTTAGCTTAAGCGTATTACATATACTTATAAGCGACAAAACATCGTAACTAATTAGTGATTTGAAGTTTTTAACCTAATTTCATCAGTCATTACTCTCATTACAGTGTCTGCATTTCGTACGAACTCAATCTGAAAATGAGAGCTAGAAAACTCGTTGAAATTTGTTTTTTGTAGTAGTCTGTGCTATTTAAGTTAGGTATAGGCTTTTTGAACGGATAATTTTCATTTACATATACCGCTAATTAGAGATATTAATGAAGGTTACATGTTTTCTTAAAATAACCAAACCAATAAGTATTAATATTACATAACTCCTATCATATTTAAATTTTAATAGAACTGTTTTTTGTAAAATCCATACGAAATAAAATCAATGAATGAATCAAATGTTTTTATAAAGCTTGTGCGAGTTAATAGTAGGTATTAATTGAACACCAATTTGCGTAAACGTGAGGTCGTGGGACATGGTTTTTTATATACTTTTAACTAAAGTAGGTAAATGCAATTTAATTATATGTTTCTTTTTTTTGCTTCCTCGATGTTATAGCCCAGGTTGGTGTTGATTACCTTGTAATTAGCGCGATAAATGTTGGTATAATGCCATACATGGATAAAAGAAACAACAAGATTCTTGGAAAGTTTATATTTTAATACGATTTTATCAAAAAAATATAAAGTTACATATACATAATATATGTGGAAATATCGAAAGAGCCGTCGATTGTTATCCGATTATACGTACATAGAGGTGAATGGCTACTCAAGCGACCTTGCAAATGTGAACATTAGGTCAAAATACCGTGTGCGCCAGGCGTCCGTATTTAATAACACTTGGTTAATTCATATGCAGATGTTACAAACGGTGTATGGGAACATAAATCTACGTATTTGCTAATGGTTTGTATTGCTCAGTATCCCAACTATCACAATATGGATAATTTAATCGTATCTATGTTATTTTTTTTTTTGCAGATATAAAACTCTTCGTTAAGTCATACCGCTTACACTTCAGCCCAATAGCACAATCACAATTACGTAAACCGCATAAAAAAATTCAAAACGTAGCGGGCGTGCCAAATACCGCAGATGCATAGGTAGGTATGTACGCTAATGATTCTAAGGTCATTGGTCGTAGCACCGCGACGCTAGCACCATCTGCAGCGGAAGGGGTTGCGAGTGCACCTGGCCGCACGTAGGCACCGCGCGTGGGGTCGCGCGGGGACCCGCGCCCGTCGGCGCCGGGATGACTTGAGACGCTGTTGTCAACCGGATGACAACGCAAAGTCGACCAGATTGTGTATTTTATAAAATTGTTGTGTGTGTGTGTGTATCTCTGAAATGACAACTGGAGGAGAGATTTTGAACTATGGATAAAACCTTATTAATTTCATGTAATATGCGTTGATACAGCATTTTACGTGTTAAACGGGCATTTTAACATTTATGATATAAAAATATAATATATGACATTTTATTGCTTATAGTTGTATAATGTTTTAACCACCTACTAGTACAACGTTATTAGCGAATAATATAAATGCGCGAAAAGTTCTAAATTATTGGCTCTAATTTACAGTTGTAATTTTAAATATATACTTTTTTCTTTAATCGACATTATAATCACAATTTTATATGAATAATAGCTGCGCCCCGCGGTTTCACTCGCGTAAGTCTGTATCCCGTAGGAATATCGGGATAAAAAGTTGCCTATGTGTTATTCCAGTTGTCGAAATTTCATTGCAATCGGGTCAGTAGTTTTTGTGTGAAAGAGTAACAAACATACACAAATCCTTACAAAGTTAATATTAAACTTAACCGCCTTCAAATTGTCAGATCTAGACCTAATTTAAATGGAACCATATGGTCTTCCATATCATCATCATCAGCCCATATATGTTCCCACTGCTGGGACACAGGCCTCCTATGAGGGTTTAGGCCATAATCCACCACGCTGGCCAAGTGCGGGTTGGCAGATGTCACATGTCGTCGAACTTTTAATTCTTGGACATGCCGGTTTCCTCACGATGTTTTCCTTCACCGTTTAAGCAGTGGTGATGTTATCCACATGCGCAGATAAATTGAAAAATCAATTTATTTCCTGCACGCTCGCCCGGTCTCGAACCCAGACTTATCGATTTTGAAGTCCGAGGTTCTCACCACTGAGCCACCACTGCTTGGTCTTCCATATGGTTCCATTTAAATTAGGTCTTACCTGGAGTCTTCACCAGTGCATTCAAATGGAAAAAAAATCCATAAAAATCGGTTCACAAGTAAAAACACAAATAATACATTCAAAAGTTCATTGGGAGCTCTTCGGTTTTTGAAGTAGGTTAGTAAGAATAACTCTCTGAGTTGCGGGAAAATGTTCAACCTTATATAATTGTTTGTTTATTTCTCTTTAAGGACACAATGGAGCGATTTTCTCGTATGATTTTTGTGTCTGGTGATAGGAGGCCAGAGAGTGACATTGGCTACTTTTTAACGAGGTGAAATATATGCGAAGCCGCAGGCGAAAATCAAGTCCAAAATAAACCAGTAAATCGTATAAGCAAATCATTGAATCTACGAAGATATTTATCAGATTATGGAAATTATTTAAAGAAAAGTGTGCCAATATACATAGTTATATAATGAGCTTGGTTTAAATTTTATCCGTACCAGTTCTTAGTGGTAGGGTGTGAAAGAATGCGCAAGCCGTCGATTCGGTTGACGTCGAGGCCGGCCGCTTTCTAACGCCCGATGCGCCCGCGCAGGCCGCTTCACTTTCTATTGTGCGACGTGACGTCGTATTCATCTAAATCACTTGATTACTTGCCGGAATGATTAGCGAGTTGGTAAACTAAAGTAATTAAGAATATTTTTTTTTTGCATTATGACAAAACAGTTACTTGTTTAGTTATTAAATTTACTTGAAATGCAATGAATTCTGGTCACTTTGATGTATTATGTAAATAATATAGGGCACATTATTATCAAAACCACTTAACCATAAAACTGTCTTTTAACGCGACTTCGTTCCCCGTAGGTTACGAGGGAGATTGTCTGCATCAAAGAGCGTTCAAGGCGGATATTGGGAAAAATATCCGCCGACAAAGCTCTCAGCTTAAAAGCACAAGTTTATCGTGGAAAATGTGCGGTTATTTGAATTTAAAATGTGGAGCGAGTGCGATCTACTGACCCGGCCGCAAGGCTCCGGCCAAACTTGTCTGTCGGCGACGCTTTAGCAGATCTTTTAGCATAATTTTAGAGCTTTTCTGATTGACTTTTGACTCACATAAAACGTATTATAATGGACATGGACAAGGACAATTCTTGTCTATGATTAGTAATTCATCGTGTATAAATTAATTATTCATATAGAAGTTAATTCGGTATGGTTAGTACACCAGTAAAAATATAAAAAGGGATAAAACAATGTAAAATATTTATAAATTAAATTTTCTAATTGTTTAATATGCACAACTATTGTACAGTTGGCTGTAAACAATGCTGCCCCGTAATGTGAATATAACCAAGAACGGAAAAAACTGCATGGCCAAAAAAGTCGAACACCGCTAGACAAGAGCGAGACGGTGGTATCACGTGTGAGAGGGATGGGGCGTCGCGAAAGTGAGAGGAGGCGACCGCGGCGCGGTGCGGCAACCGCGCGCCGGTTACGTTACTAGCGGGATGCGGGGTAAACAATCCAAGTGATGTGACGGCAAGATGCGCGTGCGCCCCCGGCCCTGCACTTCGCTACTGCATTTTTGTTTGGTGACGTCACACGCTCGGGACCCGACAATTTATTACTTAATAGTTGCACTTCATCAAAATAAATGTCATACGTTTCCTCAATTATGCAAATAATGTAGGTAATCGGTTTGAGTTGTAAAGTGTAAACATAATAAAATGTATGTTATGATGGGATGTGTCTATCTGGATCCTTCGATGGGCAGGCCAGTTCGCAATATTATGTACTTGTTTATAAACAGCGATACCCGGGTGACCTTAACAATTTAACGCTTCACCGTTCATTACATTGCACTAATGCACTTCATCACTATTTACGTATTAGTTCTGACACAATGTAATCTATATCGAGGTTTTAGTAATCGTTTAGTTTTAAACTACATATTAAGTACATATAAAAGCAAATTTATTCCACAATTTGAATGTTTACAAAGCGAATTATTCAAGTGTACATCTTTCAATTGTTTATCGTAATTTAAATTGACCCATTAGCTACTGTTGACCCATAAATAATTAAAAATTTGCTAGATTTAAAAATACCTCTCGCTTATTGTCAAACACATAATTGATAATAATATTTTCATCTGACAAATATGTATGAATCAACACCATATCTCGTGAGGTTCCATCTCTCTACTTATCTTTCACTTGGAGGTTTATACTAACGCTACATAAACATGGAACAAATGCTTACAAGTCGCACATATAGCACAATCTACAATCTCGGCGGTAACGCGGTGCGTGACATAAGCGCCGTATGTCGACCACTTCCGCGAACATCATTGTTATGTACCGCACGTTACATTTCACCACTACACCTCCATCGTATACACGCGACGTTTCACTTTATCTGTAAACCAATAAGGGCTGTATTCGTCTGACACGTCTGTTACTATGTGATAAATGCCGATATGAATCTTTTTCGATAATTTTACAAGTTTGAATAGCGTGTGACTATTCTAATTGAATTGTAATAAGTAAATACATTATATTATATGTATATCTATTGTGTTTATATGATGATGTTGTAATTGCTCGATTTCATCTGATATTTATAGTAATGGTAGTGGGAATATTTTATTTAATTGAAATCTGAAGATAGGGTTATTTCATTTCGATGATACCTAATGCCTACAAACACTGGTGCCCTCATTGACTGACGAAAGGAAGCGGCACATACGTTTGCACCCGAACCGAGTTCAGGGTTACCTATAACATTCTTCCGACATCTAAAAGCACAATGTTACAGGGGAGTGTGGGCGGCGACAACGAACCAATTACCGTTATTTCCTTCTCAATTTTCTAGCTGTAACAAGAACGCGTGCGAGAGGGACGCACAATGCGGTACCACAATGAGCCATGTATCGCTTCGGTTATCTGCAATGTTGAGATGATAAAACAATTACCTCTGACCTGTGACAGATTACATTGCTTCGTAAAAATCCATGACGCGATCATACTAGAACAAGTATATGCCATAAACCATCGTAAACGCTCATTTGTAGTGGTAAAATGAAGTAAGTATTTTATAACCAAAGTTGGATGGTCTTAAATCAAAACAAAGCAGGCGGATCTTACGAGGACTCGGTTTATTCTTTAAAGGTTTGATTCTTACTGAAACAACAGTAGTTTATGGAACGAAAATAGGAGTCCGTATCGAACATTGAATAATAATCTATGGCAACATGTAATCATGAATACACGAACAAATAAATTGTTATGCGTCGAGCGCTTAGAGGCACGCGCCGCGAATCGGTGAGGTCAGGCGCGGGCGCAGGCAATACTTGCCGATACCTCCACTCGACAATACTATTATGAATCATATTGCATCGAAACGAACAAAGCCCGACAATATTTATAGAGCTTACTGCGTACATGTTACGGAACGATGTTTATATGGATAATATTATGAAGTTTGCTCCCGGGTTATCTTAATCTTAACGTTTATTAAGTACTTCAGCAAGATTAAAACTCCTACACAATCCAATTTCGGTATTCATATCGTAGTGACAGCTTACCGTTATCACATAAAATTTAGCTTTTTTTTAAGATGATGTCAAACTATATTCTTATTTTAATTTTATAAAAGTTACATATTAAGGTATGTTAGAAATCACTAAATGCATTTTTATGAACAAGTCAAAACTTAGTAGTAAATAAACAAAACGAGTCATAAATTATTTGTTGATTACATTCGACTCTTTTCAATCTGTTTGGGTTCGAGTGTTTCCGCTCCACGTGAACTGTTGTAACATTTATCTAAATACTTATTCTGTACATAGGCCACTTTCTTATTTTAGTTTTAAAATTATGGGATGATAGGTACGGCGAATTAATTCTTAATTTCTTGTCCATGCTTTACAATTGCACTAATTTTCCAACTGATAAGTAAAACAAATTCTTGTTATTTTTTTCAGCTGATAATAATAACCTCTCAAATGTGTATGTGTAATATAAAAGACAGCAAATATGAAAGAACATTGCGAATATAATTTTATAGGGTGCGTTATAATATATGTAGACTTCCAAATTGATACCAAGAATGTGGCCAAATTAATATTTTAATAATGTCGAATCGTAACACATTGATCACTCTATTGTTTGCACGCATTTGCGATGTCGTAATCGAATAGAATTAATAACTTAGTAATCGTTACATCGGGTCGCTGAACTGCTGTGAAAATTGACATTTGTCATATAAAATATCACGAATCGCCAGAATCTATTAATGTAAAATATTAAAACGTATTAAAATATCAATAAAAAATAATATATATTTTTTTTTTATCTACGCTACACACTCCAATCCAATTGATAAGATTTCAAATACACAAAATAACCAGTCTGATTTTATCGCAGCGAATCTCGTATTTACTACGAGTGCGATCGTTCTAAAACCGTATCATGATTTACATTTTGCGACTCAACATCATACAACTCGAGAGAATTCCAGTCACAAATTTAGGGGGAAGCAAGATGGAAGATTGCGCCAGGAATGCATGTGAAGCAACAAAAGAACATTTTTACATTTCTCTCTACTGAAGACGTCGGCAACTTAACAAAAAAAAAAAAAAAAGCAGGAGCGAACGGGGTGCAAGTACGAAGGGTGCATACAGGGTACAGGTAGATGAAGCAGACGGCGCGAGTGCACTACCCAGCTAACGGTACTGCGCGGTCAACGAACCCCCCGCTCGCTGTAAATCTAGAATTTTGAGGATTTGCCCCACTTTTATGGCTGTCGATTACGTAACAGAACGCAAAGCATTGTTTTCCGATGTGTACCTGTGATATGCGGTGTGTTTGAATTCGAAATATGGAGTTGTAGTCACTTTTTGACGTGTATATCGGCATATTTGCATTGTACTGTAGCAAATGTTTTGTTTAGATAGACATCGTGTTTCGTACGCATCATATTCGTGTACAGTAGGAATGTAAATCGTAACATATTATATTAAAGTCGTGTTCTTATAACATATTGAATAAAGCGTGAAACAAGCACAAAAGATACATTTTGAAATTTATTGAGCTTATAAATTGCAATTCACAATTTTTCGTATGCTAATCTATGATAAAATAAGCTATGGAGCTACATCGTGTCTCCGTGTAAAGTTACTGCGACAAAATAATGCGGACCCCATGCGCAGGCCGCGAAGCTTTTATGAATACAAAAGAGGAACTTGAAAGCTTATAATATCGTACAAACTAAGTATCTACCGTAAGACAGCCTTACAACGTCGTGAGTCTTTTATACAATGGTTTTACGGCATGAGATATTATGGAATTCTTAGTTTTTTCCATATACATACTTATAGCAGAGGAGCGTTGAGGCCTTTGGTCTGTTATAATCAATTTGTGTTCAGTATATGAATTCAGTATATGGGCTGATGATGATGATATGAATTGGAAAATTATGTTCTTTTAAAATAAGTAAATAAACTAAACCGAGTATAATATTTGAGATTGACGTAAGTGCACAATTGTGATACCGAACAATATTAATATTTACAATATTCTGTCAAGATTCAAAACTAGAGAAGGTAACACTTCGGCACAATGGTGGCACGAAATCAAGTTTTATGCACTATTTGTTAAGTGGCACACGGCAAGTACTTCGACTGAGTAACTGTAGGAATCGCAGTCGAAGATTTAAACAGATAATATCATTTCATTATTCATATAGTAGTCATGACATCGTCGATTTAAAGATTACAGTAAAGATTATGGTGTGAATGTCGTACATTTCCATTCTTGTCTTCGTCATACTCTGGTAATAACTTGTATTACAAAGCGAAATATAAGATTGTATTAGGAACTAGCGAAGCCTTATAGCCTTCTTCAATAAATGGGATATCTAACACTGAAATAATTTTTCAAATCGAACCAGTAGTCCTGAGATTAGTGCCGTTCAAACAAACAAAAAAACTCTTCAGCTTTATAATATTAGTACAGATATGAGCTTATATGTGCATTTATCTTAAAAGTTGATGCCGACAGAAGGGTGAATTGGGAGCGCTTGCCCTTGTGCGACGTGACACCAAGATGCAATTTAATTCAATCATCGACGCTAAGCGCTATCAGACTGACGATACTCACTTCTCACTACGATGTACAAAATCTATTTACTTCTTGAGAATGTATGAATGTATATAATGAATGAATTTATTAAACTATCAGTAAGCCACAATAATGGTGTATATTGAAAAGGTGTGTATTGAAAGAAAAATATATGCCGCGATTTCGTTTAAACATTAATTATGCGATATGAAAGTATGTTATAAAACGGCTTTCGATTTTTCGTGTAACGTTAACGCTACTCCATATATAACAGAATACAGCTACATACAGTATGGTAAATGGTACGCAATGAACGCGTCTGAAATTTCATTCCGCAGTGTGAATAGTTGAACGAGTTCGTAGCGACGGAGCTGCTCTGCGGAGTGCAATGTGAAAGCATATAAATTATATTGCCCTCGAAGACCCACCGTTTTTGGGAACCGACTAGTTGTTACCTTAAGCCATGTTTACACGCGAACGTAACCTTATTGCACAATAGCGACAATCTTACGCTTAATTAAACAGTTCGGCGTAACCTAGTTGCGTTTGTAGTAAAGAGTTTCTTGCATTGTCAATCGCTGTTGTATTGCATTGTCTACAATAATGGGGTCGTAATCGTGTAGTGATCGTATATAATTTAAATTGTTTTAATCGCAATTTTAAGTACATAAAATTGAGTACAAATTAATGATGATACAGATATTACTGTCATTTAAAAATATACTACATTACTTGAATAATACTTTATTATGCTTTTAAATATTGGTGATAGATTATTTCAATTTGAAGGGGTCTTCGATTCCTGTGACTCTCTCAATTGATGTCGGTTCGTGGTGAATATAACTGTTACTTGTCTAATCGAGTTTGAATCAGTATATTAGGTACATGTGCGTAATAACTTTAGTTGTGTGAAAACTCGTTTTCCGTGAGTCGAGGGCCGAAATGAAGGGCCAAGGTGAACCATCGAGAACGATCATGTTGTAATGAGAGAATCATTACTTTGCATATTATATCTAATAAGTAAAAGTTTATGCAACAAAGAACGAATTGAACTCAAAGCATTGTTAGATCTATGGAAAATCAACTAAGCTTGTATAAGCAAGGAGACAATTTATATTCTGCGCTTCAATAACTTTTTATCACGGCGAAAGTTATACACTTGTGCATATGTATTCAATAACTTCAGTACCTAAATAATTTGATCACTCGATGACATCATTTACATATGTACTATTAAGCTTTTTGGAAACCGATTTAGGACACGATGGATCAACATTTTATTCTTATAAGAACTTTGAAATACTTAAAGAAACACATAGGGATTATTCTTCTGCTAAATATAAAGTCAAGAGAACGACATTATTCTAGAAAGAGGACTTAACGCTTTTAAATCACGAATTGGAGAACTAGAAGATTGGCTACTGAGATATTTCGATCGATACAAAATCGAGCACGTGATCGCACAGCTACCCACGAACATTCAATTGTTGCGGATATTTTGCTTTATTTGCTATTCTCAATGCAAGTGTTCGGGCGTGTAGCGAGATGAGGAAGATTAAACGCTCACTTTCTTGCAAGTCGGACGCGGAGTCGTGCCAAGCGGTGCACAATGATATTATTTACAAAACAAATCGACGCGCGTCGGCTATATGCGTTCAACGTCAACACTAACATTTTATATGGCGTAATTTACCGTCGGTATTAAAAGCGATCAGATTATACATCACACTCGGAGTTGACGAGTATAATTTCTCCGTGTGTATTGATAGGAGCATAAACAATATGCAAAATGTTGATACGAAATCGGTGAACAAGATGAACAAAAAGCGAACGCGCATATAAAATCAAGAGCAAAGCAATAACAAGGCGCAGGGCTCCTCAGTTGTCTTGACCCACATACGGCGGCCGCGGTCTCGTTCGCACTCTCGCTAATCTACCGACGGACCCTAATTGCTGCTCGAATCCAAATTATTGCTCGAGATGCTTGTTATACAAAATCTATTATTATACATCGACAGCAACGTTCAAACGGTACAATTGTGTATCAACACTTAAATGCTAATTTCAATGCTAAATAAACTCGTGATTAACAGTTTTCCTCATTGTGGATACATAGTGCCATATCAAATTTAACATAGACAACGTTAAATAATAATTAAACCTACTGTTATATCTATAAAATGTTTTAGAATTTTCGTTCCATTAATTCGTTATTACATTTATAATCAAAAACTAAGGCTTCGAGAACGCAGGACACATCTAGCGCAACTTTTCCATACTATTAGTATACTACATCATTTATTAATGCGGACATTGATTAAACTTACATGCGACTGTAAAAACCCATAAACACTTCATATGAAATGAAGACGTCACAACAATCTATGAGGTCATAACATGACGGGAAAAAGGAAAACCGTAAAATATTGCAATTGCAACTTCAATGAATACTAATGCTTTTTCATCGCTGCAAGTTTACGCATAGATTCGTATATGTTACCGTAATGATCACTTCAATGACAAACAAAATATAAGAACGTATATACCTAGTGAAGAATACGCTTCTTCACAAGTGAGCTGATGTAACGTGCATACGAAGCGGTGATGTTTTGATTCTAGGCCGAGAGAAACATAACACATATAGGTATCTTATCAAAGGGAATGAGGGGTTCCTTGTTTTACATTGCTTCCATCTGTCCTACATATATGTGTAGTAACTTCTCTTTGATGTTCTCTTGTACAAATATACAAGTAGAAATTGTTATCAGCGCATCGTATTCCAAACATATATCCAGTGCGAGAACTATGTTTTTACAATATTCAAACGATCGCACAACTGTAAATTAATATTTATTGGATCATCATCATCATCATCATCATCAGCCCTTATATGTTCCCACTGCTGGGACACAGGCCTCCTATGAGGGTTCAGGCCATAATCCACCACGCTGGCCAAGTGCGGGTTGGCAGACGTTACATGTCGTCGAACTTTTTGATTCTCGGACATGCCGGTTTCCTCACGATGTTTTCCTTCACCGTTTTAAGCAGTGGTGATGTTATCTACATGCGCAGATAAATTGAAAAATCAATTTATTTTCTGCACGCTCGCCCGGTCGCGAACCCCGACTTTTCGATTCTGAAGTCCGAGGTTCTCACCACTGAGCCACTGCACTTTTATTGGATATAGAATCACATTTCTTATGTCTTATTAAGGCGTCATATTGGTCCTTACACCAATCCTTCAAACGTTACCCCACTTCAATACACGGTAAGTGAATGCCGATGATGACAAACATGGAGTACTTTTCCTCAAGACATCAAAATAAAACCTTGACCCAGCTATAAGGAGCTTTACGGGTCAAGGGCCTAACAAAATGCCGATGCAATGATTCGTCACATTTATTAATGTTGCAAATTATTTTCATGCGTATGCGCCGATCTTCCGTGCCATGGATAACGGATAAATTATAAATAGCATACCTAAAAATATTGATGAGGTAGGGTTAAAATATAATTTGGACGACACAGGAAGCTGTCAAACGTATCAATGAAATCGAATGAGTTCATTAATTTATTTATCCAATAAGACTCCTTCTAGAATCAGTTTTCGTTAAATAATTTTTGTTTGTTTCGTCATAAAATAATTTTACCATTTATCACCGGTTCGGAAAGTAGTTTCTACAGAGAAGAGCCAGCAAGAAACTCTGTAGTAGCTGCTCTTTTAAAATCGTGTCAGTCGTATAATTGCATAATATGCATAATATCCTAATAATTGTGCCAAAGAATTGTATAGAATACATGACGTATTCTTGCGAATATACAATAATATATTGGACATAAAGTCACAACGAATAGAATAACTATTTACTCAATCAACCATAAGCAAACAACTGGTGTTCCATGACACACACAAGCACATATTCTACAAAGCTTACGAATGCTTCGAGAAAGTTTCGCATCGAGCTCAAAATACTAACAATAAGTTTTGTTATGAAAGCGCAAGGACACAATGTAGGTGAAGGACGCACTGTTAACGCTGTATTGCATCTCGCACGACCTTCGCGATCCTTGATAAGAAATACTACTTAACCTCATTATACATTTTATTTCAAATTCTTCATCGATAACTGTATGTAGTACGTACCAAACTACGTCGACTCAACGAAGTGATCGTAAGAAATACATTGTTTTGTGTTTGTGTTTTTTTTAATCAAAACAATGCGTCTAATAAAGACCCCATAATTATTCTATAGGAATATAGGAAGATAATAGTGTAGGGAACCTCATTCTAATGTTGAATTTCCATATGATTACATAAATAAAATTACCGTCTGTATAGAATAGTTGTTAGAATACAACAATTTCATAACAACTGTGTTTAGTATAACATCAGAGAACGGTTCGTATGACACAGTGGGATCAAAGACGCGAAGATAACCCTTATCGCTTTGATAAGGGACTGACGCGGTATTCGCAATTGTCATTGCTACTCCGCTCGGCTGTAGGTCAAACATTGCTTCGAGTGTTTTCAAGTTGTTTAATGTTAACTATTCGCGAACAAGATGTTGAAATGTTAATATTGTTTTGTGCGCACTGAAACAGATCTTTTCACCACAATATACAAATTTAATTAAAACTGATGTGATATATCACAACCACCAAAAAGGAAAAAGACATTATATTCAAGGTCATTATTTTTGTTTTAATAACTCTACAGCAAATCTTTGTTTAGTAAATAATAAAACGAGTCAAGTTATCTCTCATAAAGATGGCGCTACTGTAGCTGATAACGACTAACAGCGTTAAGCCATAAATTTATAAAATGAGCGTCTCCATGCATCAATTTCAATCCTTAGGCTCTAGAAGGAGGGAGACGACTTGGCACTGTCACGTATTAAAATATTTGTCTACAATTTTTGCAAGCCAATTAAGATCATATCTTTTTGAGTAATTTTACGTACTGAAATTTATTATCCTAACTTGTTTGAGTAAATTAAATATGTGCAAGATACAACAACAAACAAACAACGAACAACGATAAAATTTCGCATGAAGTAAGCATTATGTTTAACAAAAATAGGACAGCAATGAAAGTAGCTAAGTAATAAGGTAGGCAATTAAATCGAGTGGCAGTGTCTGATAGCGATAATTATCACCACCGCACGGACCTTGATAGGCGACGAGACCGCTTATCAGTCGACGAGACCCCCGCGACAAAACATACCGGCCAATGGGCGCTCGCACGGAAAGGGCGCTTGGTGAAAATTACTTTTAAAAGACCTTCACTTTGACCCGTCTACGCAATAACGTGTGCTACAAAATACATATTTTTATTATTACATCTTTTTTTATTACTCAAGGTAAATTTATTAAAAGTTAGATACCTTAATGATTCGTAAATCAATTACAAATTGTAATGAATTATCAGCAGTTCAATGGAAGAACGTCGCATATATACGAACGAACGTATGTCGCATACATAAAACAGTTTGATTAATGTTGAAAAGTTCAATAATGAATTGCCTACCAATTAGCCGAAACATAACAATAACCTTAAGGTGGCGTAAGTTATGTTAAAATGCAATTATTTATAAGCGTTAAGTAATCGGACGTTCACAATTACTTCGTCTACAAGAGGAACAAGTTTTCCGTCAGCCATTCGAGATTCCTTTAAGGTGACTTTTGTCAGCATGCATATCTTTATGGTCAAGTGGACAAACGACCTTGAGTGCTTTACCGAATTCCGAACCACCGTGCGATTCTGTTTGAATCTTTGCTTAATACGTTTCAATTACGGTATAAAGTAACTTTTTCACTCGCAGTCTCGAAGAAAGGAAAATCCTTATGGTTACCGTTTTAATAAACGATCATGCTTCTTCTATAATTAATTTTTTTTATTAGTTAAAATATTAGTTAGAACTGATGCGAATGATTTACGTCTATATATCGTACATCATCGCATTTATAGGACAATTTGTCGCCCTACGACATTTAGTCCTGGCATTTTTAATACAAGGGAAAATGAGTTTTTATAGACGATGGGGTGGTGTATAGAGATGGGGAAAGGTCGCTTTCAGATAACATGAATAACTTAGCGCAATTCGGCCATTCCGTGGACAATATCGCCGCAGCGGCGCCTGGAACCTAAAATATTAAACCTGCACGCAATAAGTCTGCTTTATGGAATAGGGATGGAGAACAGCGAATATTAAATACATACGTCGTAATGGGATAAATATTCCGTTATCTCTATTTATGATCACTTGAGAAGATATCTATAAGACATAAAATCTCAACCTTCAAATAACATTATTCCTATTGAAGTTCAAACTTTTATGTCTATTAATACAATTTCCTTTGATTAATACAATTTCCTGCATTTAGTATCGAGTATTTCAAGAATAGATTTACTTATTTTATATGTCCGCAGCACACCAACTATATGAATTAAGAAATAAGTATTATAAAATATAATCTATATGTCACGCACAATAAGTTGAAAAAACGCAGGTTTCACGCGCGTCGTGGTGCGATGGGAAAGTGTCGTGGCCGACCATTCATGTACCGGGTGAATGAGTGCAGCCGCCCGCGCAGCGCCCCACGCGGCCTCTTGTCTACGGCATATCTCTTTACGATCAAACCGCAACTCATAAAAACTCTTGTCGCATATTTAATGTTAAATTGTGGTAAAATAACTTCATGTATATACCTTCATGTGTGCTAAAAAATACATGTATTTTTTATATACGTTTTTAAATGTTTTTAATATACTATTTTTATATGTTTTTAAATACTATGTAGATAAAAAGAAGAAAATCTATGGCACGGAAATACACTGACTGGTTTTTTAAATCAACTAACTCGCTAATCATAAACCTAGTTTAATGTTATGATAATAAAGGTATTTTGTTCAAGATCAAGAAGTATCGTCAAGGTCAAATTAGGTTTATACATAAACATATTATGTACCTACAAGGCATGATATTTATTATTATGAATACATCGTCTGAATATGGATACGACGCGGCTAAGTTAAATATGGTTTATATTATCATTAAAACATCACCTTACAGTATTTCTAAATCATTATAGAAGTTAAAGTTGTTTTAAGTTGCGGAAAAAAACAACATTGTTATCGAATGCAATATCAAAGTAACAGATTGTAATGTGCATTCTTTGAAAATAAGTTGCGTACGCGATCTACTAAAGCAGTGAGTGTATTGAACCCGGCGCAATGTCAGCCTAGTAAGTCGATGCGTCACCGACCCACGACCGGGCAATGTGAACGACAGTCGACAGAATTCCACTCGACAAAAGGCGTTGTGTCCGCAAACGATGCATAAATAATTAGACAATAAGCAAGCAGGGCAAGAAATCAGTAATTTGTGTCGCGGCAAGATAGGCGGAGCGGCGAGGGAGACGGGTGCAGGCGCGCGCCGCAGCGCGGAGATGTGGCAACGCGTCAGGTGGAAATGGCGCCGGGCTGCTCTCCGCCGAGGACGACCGACCGCCTCCACCCCCCACCCGCAGCCCCCGCCCCGCCGGCCTCCTCGACATACACCCGCCGCTAATCCTCAACCGAATACAATCTGATAAAATTCGCGCCAGCTATGAACGTTACGCAAAGCGACTCTATACTACAAAACGACGATAATGAATGACCGGACCGTTTCTTTTATACATACACAAACATTCCCACCACCTCTCTATGATAAATTAAGTCGCAGTGTAGAACCGAACGTTGCTGTAAGAATGTAAGTGTAAGAAAGTTATTTCCTCGACCTGGCGAAACTAGTCTTGCGAACACATTACGGTCCGTGTTACGGCCAGGCAAAGTCAAAATGACCTCTATGAGCTTGGGGCTTCTTATGTCCTCGCTCGCCGATTGCGATGATATTTTATGGGTTAGCAACACGGCATGATTCTACAGCCCAGAGTACGATGCCAGAATGACTAACAGTCGAACGTCATTAGTCGACTAAGCATGGTTTCTTCCATACAAAGTTTTAAATACATTTGATCGATTTCATTACCGTATTGCATTAAGGTGATTTTTGTGTAACATCATCAGTCAACGATAATTGGACCGTTTGCACGTCGTGGATATTATTGATGACTTCAAATTTTATGAATATGTGTCACCATAACCGTAGCACGTAACAATAGCAATATGATAAATATAATGATTTCGAAAGAAAAGTACCTACGACTTCTTTCATCAATGTAAAAGTGACTTACCAAGGCAAAGAAGTTTGTGTGGCAATCCTCGAGACTAGCACCGTTTGTTTGGTGATTTTGATGCGTCATGGTAGTCCAGGGCACTTCATTTTCATATCACAACACTAATAACAGGTTCAAACTTAAAGAAACCACTCAAAATCTTAAAATCATCACCGACATTTAGTGAAGTTTTCACCTTTCAATGGCGACTGGAAAATGGCGGATGGGAAACAACAACCCAAGCCGACACTAGCGCTCGTAACGGCAGAATACATAACTATGCTCGTCCAGAAACATTCTTACGTTCCATTATACAATCATATTTGCTAAACATGAAAAATTACTGCACTTTGGCTAATAAAGTATTATACACTGTATCTATAGTAGAAAAATTATTCAAAATTATTTAATTGTATAAAATACAATGATCGTAAGCAAAATAACAATAATACGTTTAAGAATATTTTTAATGTAATTTCAAAAAATGGGCGTGAATGCGTGATAAGGAAACTTGTCATTACACAATTGTAAATGTCAAATCTGAGTTATGTTTATGGGATTTTTTATTTCAGGTTATAAAAATAAATTGATTTAAGATTATTCAATACGTATATTTCTTTTGAAATATTTCAATATGCTCAGAAACTTTATTCTACCAGTTACTCGTACAAGGTTTCAGGTTTGGATTTTAACAATAGAAAGTATTCGCATGAAATCATGTTCGTAAATTTAATGATTAAATTAATATTTAAAACGTAAGTTTCAGGTACAATGTGTTAGAAATAAACAGAAGAAAGTGCCTAAAGCGGATAAAAAATTGCAAGCCGCAGCAGAATCCTTGGCTTCAAGAGGGTAACAACACGACTTTTTTCTTTAATTTCGTCAAGATTTTACTTTTTTGAATTTTTTGCATTAATACTAAATTATTATTTCTCCTAGGTTTCTTCGACCAAATAAACCTTGGGATCCACCTACCAACATTCAGGAGACTGTACTCAAAATTTGCACCGACATTGGGCTTAAGGAGAACTCCGAGTTTGAATCCTTAGAAGTAAAGTTCAATGTGCTAAAGGCATGCTACGAAGAGACTGGACATAGTGTACCAAACTCTTTACTCCATACAATTGAAACAGTTGGTATGTTTGTTGATAAAAAATTCAAATTGTAATTTAGTATCTCTAAAAAGGAGAATACATTAAGGAAAATCAAAATTTTTTATGTATTTTTTTTATAGATATTGTGATTCAAGAGGAAGGTTTATATGTATAAAAATATCTTTTAAAATACTCCAAATTAACGCAAAGCGCAAAGTGCGAGAAAAGATAGTACATAATATAATCATAAAATTAAGTATACATATAGCAATGGTGATTTCAGATGATTTATTGGATTTCTATGAAACACCTGTTGATGTGTGCACTCCATTTGATGCCCTGAAGAAAATGGAACTCCCTAAAAATCTTCATGTGCAAGGAGACTATGTTCGATTTCATCCTGGTATGTTTAAAAATTTAGAACTTTTTTCAATACTGCAAATAATAAAAAATTTAGGTGAGACTGACCTTTACTTAATCTTTAACTTTACTGAAGCAATGTCTTCTTATAAACTTAAGTAGTTATGAACTATGTTTTATAAAATGATAGAGGTATAATAGCATTTATATTAAGCAGCTGATAAGTTAAGTTGGATTTCCACAACTAATCTTCAGATATCAAATTTATTTCTTCTCTTTGATTTTAGATATGTAATAAAAATAATAAAGCTTAGATACTCTAAGGTCTATAGGGACACTTGATGCCTTGAGCCACATGGCTTTTTTATTTTCTTATGAAAATTTGTAGCTCATTATTTCAACAGAAAAGATTGCATTTTGTTTGATTGATTTTTTATGTTTTATTTGACAAAAGTAGATATTTTGTTTTAACTTTCATAGCATTCAAAATGCTACATTTTTAAATGAGAAATTTTAAAGATTTGATAAAAATCTCAAATTACCTTATATATATAAATCTATATTTTAATTTCAGATAAAGATACCCTATTCAATGGTCAGTCAGCATTCCCTCAGAGTTCAACTATAGTGTCCGGATTGAAGACGCGAAAGAAGTATGAAGGATACAATGCAAAGAGATCTTGGCCTTAATTTTAATTTTCATTATGTTTATAGGATAGCAGTATAGAATAATTGTAATTAAAAGTGTTAGAGACTAAATTTGTGTATTATTTTTCTTAACATATGTATATGATAAAAATCTTAAGCAGAAATAAATCGAATTATAAAGTTTATTTTGTTTCTTCAACCACAATTTACAAATTTTGCTGTTGCACGCAGCTTCGCATCGCCCGTGTTGTCAAAACCAATTTTTATGGTACAAACTAATCCCCAAATAATAAATATAGGGTATAAACTTGGGGGCAGAATTAAAAAAAAAAAATAGTGGTTATTTGTATGCCAAATTTCAGCCCGAATAATTCAATAGTTTGGGCTCGCATTGAGAGGCCAGTCTCGATATCTCTCAATATTTTTACACCATTAAAAATCATGCTTATTAATCGTTTTGATTTATTGTCAAATTATTGTTCAAGCATAGTTATCTAATAGTGATATGTTTAGTAAATCGATAGTAATCGATGAGATTTTTAGTAAATCGCGTAGGTAATGTGTGCTACTGTGTTTCTTACGGTGAGTGGGGAAGGCAGAGGCCTGTTTCATTTTCCTCACTCTTCCAAGTCCATTCCAACTTTCCAGTCGTCAATCCTTTCCTATCCCTTCCCCCTTAAAAGTGGGCAGCGCATTCGCAGACGCTCTACGTTCGCAAATGTTCACAGACGTAGGTGATCGCTTAACATCAGGTGAACCACTAGCTCAGTTGCCCGCTTATGGTATAAAAAAACATGTGTATTAAAGTACTCTGCAAGCAACAAAGACTATTAATAAGTAGTAATGCTTCTTAGTAGAGGAACCCTTCGAGCAGATTTTGGCATTTATTCGACGAACCTATCTACAAAGTATATATTTTTTTCGATAAATGTAAACAAAATAAACTTTGCATACTATGAGATATATACGAAGATCGTAATAAATGTTACAACCAACATTCATTGAATTTCATATTTTGTATACATTAAATTAGTTATATATTAATAAAATAAAAAAATATACCTTTTACAATTACTGAACGACTAGTATTTGTCACAAATGACACAAAAATAAATGACATTAGTCCATTGACGTTTCTCAATTTACATCTGAGCGAGCAAAGAACTGTGAATTTGTTCCAATAATTTATTGAAATATAAATGTATTTACTATAAAAAGTAGATTATCAATGATGGAAATTTCATAAACACATTACAATGAATCCCATTCTTGTACTGTTCCTCACATTTATTCTCATTTACTCTTGTGTATCGTGGTGAGTTATGGTTTCGGTTTGTTTGTTTTTTGCCCGATGTAAATTCTTAAAAAGTTTTCGGTTCATTGCCAGAAAAATTGAGATAGCTGTAAATTAATGTTGTGAATCTTTCTTATAAAAATATAGTGCGGTGGTGATTCATCTGTTTTTTTATATATTTTAAATTATTCAGTGTTGTTTTGTTTGTCTTGTAGGTATATTTTGCAATCAATTTTTCCTGTGTCAGCGGAAAGCAACCGATATTATCTGATGACAAGCAAAATGTTTTGACCTAAACAATTTGTTTTACGTATAACTTTTGAAATCTTATAGGAAGAAAATTGATGTTAATTTCGTATTTATTTCTAAAAACATTGTTGTTTAACATTATCTTGATTTGAAAAAAAAAAATTATCATGTCCTATAAATGGTGGGCACCATTTAACACTTTTCATTCATAGCTATAATAAACAAAAACTACTAAAAACATCTTACAGGTTATTGCCAACATTATTATCATGGCTTTTCAAGCGAAAATACCACATCAAACTGAAAATTGGGAGTATAGCTGTTTTGAAACTCATATTACGGGATGTCAGTCTGTCAAAGGATGGCTATTCTATAGTAAGTAATCAAACACAATTAATTTAAAGAGACATTTATTACAATATATTTCTTTATTGTATAATGCATTGTTATTGATATTTCTTATATATCTGTTTTTTAAAGCAACCTAAAATATTATGTTCCAGCACATAGATGAAGTATCTTTTCGTAGCAGCTGTTTTAATTCTGAAATAAATAAACTCGTATCTGTTGTGATAAAGTCCCTTAAGGTGACTAACAATGCAGAAGAAAAGAGAAATGCTGTTGTGGAAACCATCCTCAAACCTCTCCTCTCTAAGCAAAACTCAAGTTCCAGAGAAGTAACGGCAGATGATAGCAGCAACATTCAGGCTTTAGAGAAGGAACTATGTGGCTTGAAACAACATAAGTTACTGGATTTTAGGGACAAAAAATTGCCACCAAGTTTAATCATGTTTGCACAGGTATTAGCTTCTTTCAAAAATGAAAGTTTGATCATTTTTTTTATCATTTTAGTTATTTAATTCTTTTCTAAAAGCAAAATTTAATAGAAATCAATGTATACACTGTTATTTTCATAGTTATTAGGTCATTTATATTTTCAGTAACTAAACAAAAGTATTATAATTTAACTGTTATGATTATTTGTAACATTGGTAATTTCAACTGTTAATTTCTTTATCCTTTTGTTTATTTCTTCTTCTCTTTATAAGTCCTTACTTCAGCAAAGTAATTGAGAGCCAGTCAACAAACTCTTTACACACTTATAATATGTTATGTTTTATTCAGTATTATGTATATTATAAAATTGTTACTTTAAGTTTTTAATAAAGCTATCATATTTTCCAGTTTATGGGTGTGCACATATTCAATGCATCAATAACATTACACAGTGGGACAGATGAAGGCTGGTATGTGTATGCGAAAGCTTCAGAAGTCCATGCAGATGGTGCTGCAGGTGGCCCAGCAAGAGCTCTGGTGTTCTCCGCTAATGTTGTTGAAGCGGAGGCTAAAGTTATGTCCGGTGGAAACACTCTTGTGGATGCTGCATGTAGTGTGCTAGTAGAGGGGACTGTGAAGGCAGATGGGCCTTTAAATGTTGAGGTGATTTTTAACTTAGCTTATGTACCGTCTAAGCTGACTCAGTATAAAAACAAAATGTAGCCTATGTCACATAAGAATAATGTACCTTGCTGTTGGTAAAAGACTTTAGGATTTAGCCATTTCTGATTTAAATCATTATAGTCAAAACTATTCTCTTTATAGTTTAAATATAGTTATATTAAATTAAGATAGATTGAATTTTCATGTCACATTTAATTGTATTTTTTTTATATATCTCACTCAAACAACTTAACGTAACTCATCAAAATATAATATTATTTTAATCCACAAAAAAAAAATGCTACTAAACTTCATGGAGATGCCAAGGATGGTTATAGGTTGGACTGTTTCTCCCCTCTACTTTTTCTTATCATGCAAAAAGGGGCTTGGCGTTGACTTATGGTAAAACATTTAGCAATTATCATTAAGCATAGAAGACCAATCATAATATGTTATTAAAAATAATTTATATATTATTGTACGAAGTAAATTGTATTGTATGTATATTATTTATTAACACTGATGTAGAATGCAAGCTTCTTCCAAAATTACCTTTTATTTTCCAGAAAATCCACACCATAGTCAGTAACCCCTCAGTGGTGCTTCAAGATGATCTGTATATATTTTTACAAAGGAATAAACGAAGGAAACCTGCCTCTACACCACTATCTAGTGAAGATCACCTTGTCTCTCTCATACCTAGACTCTCTCCTATTATACCAAAGGTAACTTCAGGCTTAGTTTGCTTAATCTCAAATTGTTTAGTGTCTGAAGTGCAGTCTTATGAGGGATGAAGTGTATGCATTGCATATTTTTCAATTTTGTTTAAGGAAAAATAGTTGAGTAGCCAGAATGAACTTTTTTTCTAACTTACGCATATTTATAATTCCATAGACCATCTCTAAACAAATAAATGACTTTTTTGCAGATATTTAGTTTGAAAGTTGGACCCGCGTCGGTTGCATGCGTCGATAATATCACAAACACGCGGTTTGAGGTATCTCTGCAGAGTTTACAAGTAAGTACAACCAAAATTTAACAATATGAATGGTTTTATCATTTGATCAGTATGATCAATGTGTGTTGCAAAAGATAAAAGCCGAATATCATAATGTCCCTTAACTTACCATTAATTTTTTTTTATATTTTTCCTTATAATAGTAAAATGTATTTCTTGTTAATCCTTACTTGTTTCTCTCATGATCGATTTTATTCAGGATTCGAAAAAAAACATGTTTGTATGCTGGTGCGTTATCTCTAAAATAACATATTCTGCATACAAGAGGTACAAATATAACTTTGGCCTGACCTTATGGATCTTAATTCCTAGTTGGCAAGGAATTGGCTGTTTTAGTATACTCAATTATTTGTGTATGTATTTACATAATAATTTTAATGCATGCACTATTTCCAGGTGAATTCCAGATTCAGTGCAGCTTCGGTGGTGGTGAGTGCGATTGGAGCGGAGGTACTCAGTCTGCCGCAAGTGTACGTCGCGTACCAAATGGACTGCTTTCAAGTCACCGCGAGGGACGACACGCTGCTGTATCTGAACAAACTCAAATTGGACGCTAAGGTATGGGACATATGGTTGAGTGTTGCTCGGACATGTGATGAAATTCACTAGGTATTTAGATATTCGTGAAATGTTCCTTACTTATAAGTAAAATTGCATTTGCATTCAAATTCATTTACTAATTAATATTTTACATTTATTCCACTCATTATTTCAGCTGGAAAAGGGTGTTTTAAACCTATATCTTATAATCAGCACTCTAAACGTGACATACGATCACAGAAACGTATTTTTGTGGTATTCCACTATACTACAACGAATCAAGAGTTCACGGTCTATGCAAACTCCGGGCCCGAGGCAGAAATGTAAGTTTACTTTATTGTAACTTGAGTAAGTTAATAATAATTCTTATAGGTTATCCAAACTTATAATATTTTTTTCAACATGGTTTTTAATGCCATAATTGCCAAGTAATATTTACATCCTTTTTGTGAAGCATTTTTTACATAATAATATATACGTTATTAAACATTTTTTAGCTTGGGATGCGGAAGCGTGGTGGTCGCGCATGTCACGCAGTTGTGCACTGCAGGGTTGTGCGGAACTGCGCGCTGTGCTCATAAGGACTGGTCGGGCGCGCGGGGCCCCGGTATCCTCTGGGGCCCGGGGGGACGCGGGACTAGTGGGGCCCGCCGGCGATGGGTTCACGGTGGGCTGTAGCGGCTTGAAGGTCAAGTTTGATCAGCTGCTTGATACAACTGGTTAGTTAGGAGGGCTAGATGAGTTGATTTTTATTTGATTTTATAAAGTTTTATGTGAAAAATAAATTGTCATTGTATAAATGTCTATACGACGTTTGATTAAAATTTATTGGTTCAAGTAAGCTACTTAGTTTTTGAAATATTTAGGTACGAAATTAATACGTACGCACTTAGCCTTTTTTTAAAGATTAATTGTTGTGTCTCTTTCATGTGATATCAATAGAGGAAACATACAAATCGACGGGTCGGCAGTGGAGTGCAGAGCTACTAATCGACGGCGGATGGGCGGGAACGGGGCGCGGTCTGCGCGGCGCGGGGCGAAGCGAAGCGAGCGCGGCGCGAGGCGAAGCGGGTGCGAGGCGCGCGCACACGTGGGGCGGGGCGCTGCTCGCTGTGGCGCTCGTCAAGTGGGGCGCGCAGGCCCCGTCGCAGTCTAAGGTAGGCTGCACGAAGCTTGTGTCGAAAATACTGAATTCTAAATTAGGATTTTGTATATTGATGGGAAGAATGTTGAATGACATTTTAATGGGAAAAATTGCTAGATCAAAATTGTGGTTATTTAATTATAAATTATGGAGTGTTACAATGAAAATAATTTTTATGTTTTTCTCTAAACTTACTTGCAATATATTCACAGAAACAATCACATACATAATATGAATTAATTTTCAGATAGAGGCAATGATGGACTGTCTCCGCTTAGAATGGAGCCCGGCTCTCGCAGAGACAGTTTTATCATTCGTCGACAATATAAACGAATATAAAGGACCCACTAAAAAAGTTCCAATTGTAGACACCACAGAGACTTCTCACAATGTATCTGTGAACGTGGCTCTGTCCCATATTAATCTGTTTTTAATAGTCAGCGATAATATATGCCTGATGACCAGAATAGATGCTATAACCTTAGAAAAATCGAAAGGTAAATCAGGTGCTGTTATATCTGGAATGAAAATGGTCGAAATTGTTCCATATCAAGGTAAGGATAGTTGTTGTTTACTGCTTAAAATACATATTTGGTCTTATACTTTCTTTTACACAGGATAAAAAAATACTGAAAAAAATGGCAGTTAATCAAAATGTTAACAATTAATTTAAATGGATCGCATCATTAATTAAAGAATATTTCTTTGGTTACAGGAAATGTTCCATGTCATAGATCTGATGAAATACTCTCATCTTTTTTCTACGTGAAATTAGCTAGAATTGAGCGTGTTCCATCGAAACAAAGGAATTCAGTGTTGTTAGACTTTCAGTTCTTAGAAAATGTTGAATTCGAATGGAGTCCTAACTTGCATCTTAAGATATTGACATTTATAAGAGCATTTAGAGGTTTCACGCGTGATTTGAAGGAAAGAAGAGTGAGAGATGATACGCAGACTTCAAAAAAGAAAGAGATGGCGAAAGATTGGAGGGTTTCGTTCAAGACTGAAACTAATTTGGGACTTGCATTATCCAAAGAAAATAGTATGGTGTTTTCTACAGGTAAGGATTTTTTTCTTTTTATCTGGCAAAAGATTTTAAATATGAGTTTTGTCTGCGGGCGGCCTTCGCAACATGACATTTTCTATAATTATTTAAAGTTAAACAAATATTTTGCCCCATATTTAGACGACATTCGAAAAAAAAAGGAAAAATTTATCTTCTGTATATATTTAAACATTTTAGATGACATGACAATTGCGTACGACCACGAGATAGGTCTGTCAATAGTTTGGAGTCAATTGAAGATGATATTGAATGGAGATGATATCATCACGGTAGAGGGGTATTCGATGGAGCGAGTGTCGGATGACCCAGATATTAGGATCGAGAGGAAAGCTAATGAGGGATTCAAACTGATGTGGAATAAAGTTTGGTAAGGATTTTTTCAGTACTCTCTTTATTATTCTTCAGGTTACCCTTTTTCTTTTAGTGGGCAAATCTTGCGTAGATACCCAAGGCCCCTGGGGAAAGAGCCGTGGGTTATGTCGGATTCCTTCGTCCAAAAGCCGTCTATATTCACTGTATTCCGTCGATCCGCTTTAGTGAAGGGGCACGAGAGCTGGTTATTATTTGTCATCAGGGTATCCTGAAGATCAGATCCATGTGGATCTAAAGACATCGATTTTGTCAGTTTAACTTTATCAAAAATCCGATTATCTTCCTCCCTCTATATAATTACCAATTTTTGTGGTGTATTTTGTATAGGTCAGTGAATATAGAATCTATCCGCGTGATCTTCCCCTACAAGCACCGGTTCGCGGAGGCGGTGCAGGGCGACTTCGTGTCGCTGTTTAAGTGGATCAAGCACGTGCACGGAATTAAGAAGAAGCCCTTCACTCTGGAGAGCCCTCTGCCAAGTGATCTACACATTAAGGTTATCTTATAATTAATTTTGATATTTTTGGTAATTATAAGAAATGAAATTTTCTTTGTTAATAACTGGTGTCTTATTTCAGATCGAAGAGATATTGATCGAAATGAGCGATGATCCGTTTGAAGTCAAACTGCGCGATAATTACGAATTACTCGAAGATGAATACAAGGAAAGTCAGAAGCGTCGAACTATGCTGGACGCTAAGGTGAGTATAGAGGAATATCGGCGTCCGTCCTATCTGGCTTTAGATCTCGACTCGTTTTGATTATTTTGGAAACATGTAAGACTTGGACAGACAAAAATGGATTCCGAAAAATTTTAAATTTAGGCCCGATTTGTTTATGACAGGTACAAGAGCTGTGCAAGCCGCACCTGTTCCTGCCGGCGGGCAAGGTGGAGGAGCTGTACTCGGCGCTGCGGCAGAAGGACGCGCAGATCTACGTGCAGCGGTGCCGCGCCGCGCCGCCGCCGCGCCGCCGCCTCGTGGCCTGCTGCGTGTCCGGCCTGGCGCTGCTGGCGCTGGCCGACCCCGCGCTGCACGGCGCCGCCAACGCCGCCCGGCGCCTGCGCGACATCGACTGCGACAGGTGACCCTTTCGCATCCTACTTCCTACTTCCTACTTCCTACTTCCTTCCTACTATCCTACTTCCTATCCTACTATAATATTATAAATGCAAAAGTTTGTAAGGATGTATGTGTGTTTGCTACTCTTTCTCGCAAAAACTGAAATTTTGAAACCGATTGCAATGAAATATGGTACGTAGACAAACGTAGCTGGACAACTGGAATAACATATAGGCAACTCTTTATCCCGATATTCCTACGGGATACGGACTTACGCGGGTGAAACCGCGGGGCGCAGCTAGTTATTAATAATTAGGATGTATCCATAACTTGCAGTTTACTTCACAAATATATTTCATTCGCAGCCCGTGGCCAGAGGAAGGCATCGAATTCACAACACTGTGGTGCCGCATGATTAACGTGTCAGTGGCGTTGTGGCAACTGCGCCTGCGCGACTTCCCTCAGCCGCTGCTGAGTATGAGTGAGATGAGACTATGGGGTACCATGCTCGCTGCAGAAGAGCAGGCTCCACCCAGAGGTATGATAAGATATATTAATATTTTTTTTCTTATGTTAACTTGAAAATTTATTGTTGGTATAACTGGTGTCCATATTTATAAATAAGGACAGACAAACAATAATTTTCATTGTAGTACACTTTTCAACCAACTTCACAACAGAAGGAGGCTGTTCCAGAGTCTGTTACCTCATATGTTAGGATTGGTTGAAACAATATTGAGTCGTCCCATTTAAATTTGGTCTAGTTCCTGACAATTTAAAGCCAACTTTAGTTTATCCTTCAAAATAGTAATTCTTTGCATAACATAATATCTGTTTTGAGATATAAGGCACTTGGTTCTCGCGTACCGTACAGGTTTTCACCTTATCCTTTCCAGCTGTCCGCACAGTGGTGATAGAGCAAGGCGAGCCGTGGGGCCGGTTCGAGCTGGAGCGCAGCATGATGCCGCTCAAGTGGTACTACGACCTGTGCTGCGAGATGACGGAGTACAGCTACGCGTTCGGTCCCTGCTGGGAGCCTGTCATCGCGCATTGTAATCTAGGTGAGTTATCTTGGTATGGAAACTTTTTGAAGTTTATTCATTTGTTCGTTCAGTTCTTTGATTTTTGTGATGAACTCAATGCATTGTGTGTTTGTTTTAACTGATTTAACCGATCTAAGTTTAATTATAAAATATTTTTTTTTAGGTTTATGAAGTCACGTCTTGCAATGTTATATAATTATTTAAGTGTATAAATAAACAATGTACTTTCTGTAATGTAGTGTATATAATGTGCCTATTATGGTTTTTGCAAAATAAAAGTAGAGAATTCATTGTAATCGTGTACATTTAATATTTTATTTTAATCCGCAGCGTTCGACCAAGTATCGCGCCCATCACTTGATCCATCGGCTCCCTTGACCTGGTGGGACAAGGTTCGGTTACTATTCCACGGTCGGCTCACGCTGAACTGTGCTAAATTCACGTGTTTGCTGCACGTTTCGCTGGATCCCTACAACACTACCGAGGAGATGGAAGTGACGTGGTCCGATTTGGTATTGGACTGGACTAATGGTAAAGTATAAATTGTTTGTGACAATTTTTTGTGTATGATGAACTTTGCTTATAACTCAAGATCCGAGATTGTCAGGACATTAAACGTGATAATAAAATCATCTTCATAACATTGGTAGATTACAAAAACATAAATATACATATAAGACAGATGATAGATCTAGCCGGAAATTTTACTATATTTTTGCGAGGTATGAAATATTTAGCTATTGACTGCAGGCAAGCTGGGCTTCCTCGGCGAGCTGAAGGTGTTCGTCCGCACGGCGAGCAAGTACGACGACTGCCGGGTGCTGCGCGTGCCGGCGCTGCGGCTCAGCATCAAGCTGGGCTGGCAGGCCGTGGCCGAGCCGCGCGACCACCACGCCGTCGCGCCCTGCGCGCCCACGCGCCTGCCCGAGTACTCCAGCAACCAGGTGCGTGCTGACGCCACGCAACTCAACACGACACGACACGACACGACACGACACATCGCAACGCAATAACACAATACGATGCAGTTTCAAATTCTAATTTGTTATAATTATTATATTTCACATCACATTTTCATTTTTGCCTTAAATGGGGCGGAAGACCCCTGGACGATCTAAGAATATTCCAAAAATAAGAGCTGATAAGTTCCCGCTGCATTCCTAGTGTTCAAATCCAAAATATTATATTAACGTCTAAAACTCACACAGTAACCACTTATACTGAACATTTCCCGTCACTTGTCACTGAATTAAGTGAATGTTACAAATTTGAAAAGAATATTGCAAGATACCGAAGTTTCTTATATAAATATTCCCAAAAACATCCAATAAAAGAATCATAAAAGTTTGTTATCCGTTTCAGGAGCACGATTCGTACAGAGCGTTTCGCTCACAGGGTCTCGATTTGCATCTGAGTATGGATACAAAGCCGATCGATGGGGATGGCCCAGTCCTGCTGTTATATGGTAGCACCCTCAGGTATAAACTGTGTTCTTAATGTTTTAATCGTTTTCTTATGTGCAAATTATGAAAGATTAAAACTAGAATTTGGTCACGAGGCGGGATTCGAACCCGCGTTTTTTTGCCAAACCTTAATCTTAATCCCGCCACTGTAGTCAAATTTTTCTACTCTTTCCAAAAAACGCGGGCTTGAATCCCGCCTCGTGATCAATTTTTTTCTATTCTTTCAAAATTTCTCATTTATAAAGCATTTCAATGCAATAAAACTAAAAATTAGATTAAATCTATTCGAAGATTTTTAATTCAATTATCTTTGTTTAAGTTGATGTGAATAGATGTAGTTGAATATTATTTTTCTAGATGGTTCGAAAGTTTGAAATTAATATTATCGGGTACGACGCGCCCCACGCGTCGGGGACGCGTATTCAACAACTTAAAACCGCGAAAACCACAACTGTCGAGGCACTATAGAAATGTTGCCGTCTCGCTTACATTACACAATCTGCAGGTATCATTGTAATATATAATACGTGAAGTAAACTTATTTAACTTGTGTGACTTTATTTGCATTTTCATACAAAAAAGAAAACTTCAAAATTTGCTTGCCTCATAATTTATTTTCTTTACGTTTGTAATCAGTCAAAAGAACGTCCACAGAATAGTTTTCTATTTACTTAACATGCAAAATATCTTTTAAATATCAATAATGTATGATTATAAGATATTTGCAATGTGCAAATATTATCGTACAAGTGCGATAGAAAATTAATAGAAAAAGTTTGGTAAAAACAAAAAAAAATATTTTGTAAGGCACTCGTAGAGAATCCTGAATTAATATGGGAGCAAAACACCAAAATATGGTATTTAAAAATATATATTTTAATCGCTATAATAATATTGTTAACAATGTTATCCCGTCCAGGTGTTCTACTGGTCCTCCTCCTCCATGCAGCGCGGCATAGAGATGCTGGGCGTGCGTGTGACCTGCGGGTCGCGCCACCGCTTGTCGCTCGTGCCCGGTTCCGACGCGCTCATCCGCCGCGCGCGCGCCGTCTGGGCGACGCTGTATATGAATTGCGACCTTAACGACGTGGAGATATGGCTCAAAACGCCGGCGCAGCCCCAGCCGCACGAGGAGAAAGATGGGGAGGAGGTGGTTATTGATTTTTGCAAATTTGTTTTATTTCATTTTGTATTTGTAGAAAAAATAAATAATGGCAAAGTGCAAAGTTTCTTAGATTATATTTTAGTGTCCACATAATAAAATGTACTAAATGTAAATATTAAAAAAAAAAAACATTTCATAAATAAGCAATTTTAATTGGCCTTTTGATGTTGTTATGTTATGTAGTTAGTAATTCCATACCAATCTTTATTACAAGAATAGCACTTTTAGAAAAGTCACTTGTCTCAGAACAAATCTTCAGTTGAAACATTCAATAGGAATGTAAAATTTTTAACAATATCTATCACATAAAAAACAATCCTCAGAACCCCTCTCTCCTGTCGCCTCCCGCGATGGAGAAGTGCTACTGCCTGTCCGTGCGGCGAGTGTCGTACGGGCGCGAGGCGAGCGGCGCGGGGGTCGCGGGGGCGGCGGGGTTGGCGGGGCTGGCGGGGGCGGGCGGCGGCGCGGGGGCCGCGGGGGCGGGGCCCGCCGCCAGCCCCGCGCCCGCGCACCGCCTGGCCGTGCACGACCTGCGCGGCGCCTGGACGAAGCTCAACAGGGATCTCGCGTTCGCGCTCATTGACACGTATATTAAGACGCAGGTGAGTGCGGGTAGTATATATTTGTACTTTTGTTTGGTCACTAACTACGTTGTACGATTTTAAAAGTAATTTATCCTATATAATAAAAGTAATTTCTTAACATACTGATATTCTAAAAGATAAACTTTATTTGTGACAGCAACTCAAAAAGAACTTGTCAACTAAAGCCCTGAAGGAGGAAGAGAAGCCGGCGACGTCTCCCAAACAGCAGCGAGACGCAGACGTAGTGTCGCCGCCACCCGCATCGTCACAAGTAACTTTTGATTATCCAAATAATCTTTCAGTTAATGTAGCTTTTTTATTTTGCTTATATAATTTTTTTTATAAATTTATGTCGAAGGAAATAACAGATAATATAATACTAAGTTAATAAAATTCAATCAATGAGCATATTACATATTGGTTTTTTTTTACCTATAGGGCGGCGGAGCGGGCGGAGCGAGCGGGGCGAGCGGGGGCGGCGCGTGCGCAGAGGGCATGCTGGCGGCGCTGGTGGCGGAGGCGGGCGAGGCGGGCGGCGAGGCGCCGGTCGTGTTCAGCGACGAGCTGGCCGGCGCCGAGGGCGACGCGCCGCCCGCGCACCCGCCGCACCTGCGCCACGTGCTCGACGACGACAACGCGCACACCGCTTGCCTGAGTTAGTGCATATGATTAGAGATATTATTTTTTCTGAATTTCGATTTAATAATGTACATTCACGACTTTTTTAATATATCACTATAATCTAAATGAAAGTTCCCACGTTATTCTAAATTGTTTTTTCCTAATGACAACTATGAATTTTTTTTTCTAAACTAAATTGTTACAAAATGTGAGATAAACATTTAATTGGTGCAACAGAATACCCTAATCTGCTGCACCAATTGAAGAACAAAAAAAATGTAACTGATGAACCCGCACCGGTTCCCCAGTCGAGCTGGTGAACTCGCAAGTGGTGCTGAAGGGGTGCGAGACGCGCGGCTACGTGATCCTGTGCGCGGCGCGCGCGGAGGTGCGGCAGCGCGTGCGGCGCGCGCCCGCCGCCGCGGCGTGGAGCGGCGCGCTCTCCGCCATGCAGTACTACGCCACCGTCAGCGCCGCCGACCGCGACCAGCTCGACGGTGCGCCCTCCCCCGCCCAAAGCGTGACGCCCCCTTACAAACACAGTGGACTTTAGTCGGTAATCCACTATTGCAGGGGGAGACCACAATAACCCAAGGCTCCGACATTACCCTGCCTGGGAATCGTACTGCACGCAAACCCCTACTATAATTCCTTTCAGAATGAAATATTACATCCTATTATTTCCTTAATCAAATGTGAGTCAGCATACAAAAGCAAATGTGGTGAAAAAAAAATTCTTTGTACGCATCATTAAATGAACAGTAGCTAACTATGTTTCGACAGAGAACATCCAGTGGGTGTCGGTGGAGGAGATAGAGGAGCGGTGGTCGGGCGCGGCCATCAGCACGCTGCCGGACGTGCCGCGGCTCGTGGGCAGCGGCCACTCCGCGGGGGGCGTCATCGGGCGCACCGTGGGGCCCAGTGCGGACACCGGCCTTGCGCAGGTTTGTGCGCACACCAACACCAACATTTCCCGTAAATATAGAAAATATATCACACACGCTGCAACATATCATACATGCTACACTGCGACGTATCATATATATCGCATAAAACTAAACATGCATTGACGAAGCAAGTTCAAACCCATCCTATATTAACGACATTATTATAATCTCGTTTTACTGGCACTCAAAATTATTATCGTTAAAAACGAAATAACCTAGCCAATTTCGAATCACGCATACATTTAATATGATTTCCAAACCGACATCAGCTAAATCGCCCTTATATTATTATTTTTACTTTTTTTAATAAAAACTATTTCTATATCTATCTCTACGTCTTCCTAACTATTAATGCGCGAACATTGTCACGTGCAGCTGCAGCGCATAGTGTCGCGGTGCGCGTGCGAGTTCTACTACGTGTCGCAGGAGGAGAGCGAGGGGGGCGGCGGCGCGGGCGCGGGCTGGGCGGCCGCGCCGGAGCCCTACGACTCCTTCACGCTGATGCACCACGATCTCGACGTGTGCACTAACTCGCTGCAGGTGAGTTACAGATACTGTTGGCTAATACATAGTGTTCAGTTTCTTATCGTACTAATAAATTATTATTTTTTTTATTATTGTTCGCTTCGCCCGTGGTACATAATGTATAACCTATGTCACTCAGTGAAGATGTAGCTAGGTTCCGTAGTTTTTGTATGAAGCATTATTAGCAAATACTCAAATTTTTCCCCTTTTATTTTTTTCATCATACTGTTGAAAAAAATCCAATATCCACATATTTTTCAATATAAAAATGATTGTAAATAAACAACGTATTCCAGTATGCCATGCTACTAGACGTGGTGAACAACGTGGTGCTGCACGTAGAACCGGAGCGGCGGCGCGCGCTCGAGCGCAGAGCACGCATGCGGTTCCAGCTGCAGCTGCACCGCGATACTGACCCGAGACACCTAATACACAAACTGCAGACGCAGGTATTCGAATCAAAATTCAAAATTTAAAAATTGGAATACAGTTCAGGTTGTCCCGCTCTAACGCGTTGAAATTTATATTGCGTAATCTCATATACAAATTGCAGACGCACAAATCGAAATTCAAAATTCGAATTTGGAAACGTAAAGTTTAACAAGTCCTGAAAGTTACATTAATTATGTGGCTATTTGTAAGTTTGTAACTTCAGAACAGTTGAGCTATCTATAGGTACCTTTTAATAATTTTAGGAATTCTTTATTTTATAATATAAAATTTGGAAAAGCTGTAAAGAAAGATCCGCCGAAATTATTGTAAGCTTCAGCCTGAGTAACCATTAAATATATTATTGTGTATTCAACATGTCTCTGAAATTAGAAAGAGCATGTTTATTATTTCGCTAGTATTTAACACTAAAAAGTATAATAAAATTATAATTTTTATATATTACCTTTAAAAGTTAGGAAACATTTAGAAAAGATATAATTTAAAAAATGTTATAAAAAAATCTGTTATAGAGCATTTTTATGACTGTCACTGCTATTTTGCCAATTACATAAAAAAAATAAAATTAAAAAGGATCTCTCCGGCGGGGAATCGAACCCCGGTCTCCCGCGTGACAGGCGGGGATACTGACCACTATACTACCGAAGACTTGACCACACTTTTGAAATCTTCTAATAAATACCTCGCGAGGCTGTTAAGTGTATAATGTTCAAGTTATTTATTTATTTTACTTCTTATTAAACATCTAAATTAGTGTATATTTGACTATTCTACTAAAAAAAAACATGATAGTTAGTTTAGCATTTTATAAATCCGTTTAATTATATTTTATACAGATATACATAAAAAATTATTAATTGCTTCAAGGTTAGAGAGACGCTAGCAAGACTGCGTCGCCTGGAGAAGGAGTATTATCTGAAGAATAGGTCTATCACCGGGAATGACCCGGTGGCCCTGGCCGAGCTAAAAAGTTTGGATGATCAGGTAGCATTTCATTTTAAACTTTTAAGTATTATATAATCATCTTTGTGACAATTTACTAATCGCATTTGTATGTGGACTCTAACGCAAACTTAAACTTATAAAAATTACACAGACAGACAGACAGACATAAATGCTTATTAAGTGTTAGCAGCACTTTATGTTGGAGAAAGTTGCTTGTTACATTTTTTTTTTTTTTTATAGTGGGGAAATCTTGCATAGATACCCACGGCCCCCGGGGAAGAGGTCGTGGGTTATGTCGGATTCCTACCGACTAAAACCCCACTGTGTTCCGTCGAGCCACATAAGTGAAGGGGCCACGGGTGCTTGTTGGAATTAAGTTGCTTGTTACATGCTTAGTTGTCATAAATGTTAAAAAAAAAAAATGTAAAAGAGATCTCTCCGGCGGGGAATCGAACCCCGGTCTCCCGCGTGACAGGCGGGGATACTGACCACTATACTACCGAAGATGTGATTACGATTGCGAAATTCCAGTTATAGTTTTAGGGCAATTATATTTGCTTTGAATAATATGTGCAATTAAAAATTATTATCGGGTGTTCTTTTTATCTCATACGAAAAATACAAATCAAAGTGAATATTTTTAGTTCCATTGATATATGTATTACGTATTCATATGACAGATATAGCTTAAATATTGCCGATCAGAGAATTCATTAATTACCAAAAATAATGATTTACGGCAACAAATAATGATAATTGAGAGATAAAAAATGCATAGTTTAAATTCGCACATCAAAAGAAACAAAACGCACATCCTTTGAGTAACGCTAGATGGCGCCAGAATGAATGGTTAGCAACGGCATATATTTATATAGTAGTATCAAATGAATCCGATAGATGGCGCTAATTCAAATAAGGTGTTATCTGTTCAATATGAACAAAGATTTTCGGTTAATGTATAATATTTTTTAATATGTATATTATTATTGTGGTTCGATAGTAAGTTGTTTAGGTGTTTTTTTTTTAACCAACATTTGTTTCATTATTTTCTTTATGTGGAACAATCTTATTTCTGTGAATACACTACATACATTAAAATAGTACATATTCATGAAACCATAGTACGTCGAATAATTTGATGTATTTTCGTTCCATGATAGTTGTACAATGATGTAGACTATATTATATGCCTTATTTCCAACCGTGCATCCAGGTGAACGAATGCAAAGAGTCGGCGTGGTCGCTGGGCGAGGAGCTGGACGCGATGGTGCGCGCGTGGCGCGAGGCGGGCAGCGCGGCGCGGGCGCCGGCGCCGCGCGCGCCGCACGCGCCGCCGCACAGGTACAACGAGATCTGCTTCAAGTCGGCGCGCTGGCGGCTCACCGACGCGGACGGCCAGCTCGGGATAGCCGATCTGTTGCTCACTAACTTCCTGTGAGTGTGTGTCTATATACATATCTCTATGTGGTAACTTGATAGTTATATAGGCTCGTAGAGTTGGACTTTTTTATAGATGAGATTATGGTGAAACTCTAGTATGCAATTTGTTTTGTACACTAGTTTGTTTGTAGTTAATTACTGTCGTGCGCTATTAAAACTTAACTAAAGTATCAACTATTAGTTGTAACGCACTATACAACACGCATTTGGTTATTGAAATAAATGGGATTTATAATAATCTAAGTAAAGATATACTTAATTGTAGGGTTGCAATTAAGCTCTTTACTCGTTTAGCTCGATGAGTTTAATTCTTACCAAAAAAATATGTTCTATTATCTGTAGATACACGAAGACATCTCGTTCAGATGATTCAGTAGAGCATCAACTGGAGCTGGGCTATGTGCGCGTCACCAACCTCCTGCCCAATGAACCTTTCCCGGAGGTAAGAAATAAATTCATTAAATGAAAATACCTATTTATTGTGTTACTTATTTATGAAAAAAAAAAAGTTGCTAAACTGTGGTATTAGAAAAAAAATCTCCTATATTATTTTTAGTTAGCCATCAATATTAAAATACATGTATTTTATAGTAATACATGTAATATATATATATGATAAATAAAAATTCGAAAAGTTTGTCTTAATATTTTACGTTGCCTAATTCTTATATATAAAAAAAAAACATGTATAAGTGTTTCAAGAAAATAAAAATAAAAAAATAAAATAAAAAAAAAATAAAATAAAAAAAAAAATAAAATAAAAAGAGATCTCTCCGGCGGGGAATCGAACCCCGGTCTCCCGCGTGACAGGCGGGGATACTGACCACTATACTACCGAAGACTTGTACACTGACGCGAAATTTATACAAACTATCTTACGATTGCGATACGTAAATTAAAATTCCATTGGGTTTGAGTTGTATCACTGAAGAGATTTTTAAAATTAATTGTTATTATGCTATATTCAACCATTATGTTAGGCGTACTATATAATTATGATTCTTGATTTTGACATTATAATTGGATGATTTCAAAAATATTTATTCATTATTGTCCAGGTGCTAGTTCCGCAAGCGGCGTCAGGGCGCGCGCCGCTAGCTCGCCGCGCGGCGTTGCGCGTGTTCTGCCGCGACCGCCCGCCCGTCGGCGGCATCTCGGTCAAGGAGCACTTCGAAGTGAACATAGTGCCTATAAGGATTGGTGAGTTTTAAATGTCTTTACACATATTTCCTTGATGCACAACTAAATGGCACCATTTGCAGTTTCATCCAACTTAAAAGATAGGATATCTACATTAATATTATAAAGAGGAAGAATTTGTATGTGTTTGTTTGTTTGTTTGTAATTGATAAACTCAAAAACTACTGGACCGATTTCAAAAATTCTTTCTCCATTAGAAAGCTGCAACTTCGCTGAGTGACATAGTCTATATACGGGCGAAGCCGGAGCAAACAGCTGGTTTTATATAATTTTAGTTACGATAATTGACTACTATAATATAATACTAGTTATATAGATTTGAATTGTTTTAGCAAATTTTTAATGAAATAAAATTAAAATTAAATATGTGCAATCCCTTGAATAAAAAGTTACAAAGATTAAATGTTTTGAAATGAATTGGGAAGTATTTTATATCTATAAGTATATATTATATAAAAAAAAAAATAATAATAAATTTTGAAGAAATCAAAAAATATAAAAGAGTCTCTCCGGCGGGGAATCGAACCCCGGTCTCCCGCGTGACAGGCGGGGATACTGACCACTATACTACCGAAGACTTGAGTGAACGTGCGAAATTATGGGTAAAAATCCGTTCTTACATGTTATGTCATTGGTATTATTTAAAGCTAAGTATTAAACCTCAAATTACGACGAGAAAATGTCAATTTATCCTATAAAGTTTAAAAGGACGACGACGTCGACGAGCTTGTGACCATAAAAAAAAATCCAGAAAAGAATTTCCCATGAACATTTGCTGCGGCTTATAGTAAATTTTCACGGGCGGTGGTGATGGTGGGGCCAAACCACCCACCAGTAATCATTGCCCCCTCTAACATAAAAAAGTAAAAAAAAAGAAAATACGAATTCTTCGCTTTATAATATCAGTAAAGATTCTATTTATGCCACAACCCCACAGGAATGACAAAAAAGTTCTTCAACACGATGCTAAAGTTCTGCTTCCCGGAGCGCGACCCGGAAGCGATAGACGAAGGTGACGATGAAGACAAGAACGCGACGAAGAAACGCAAGAAGAACAAGGACTCCAACTCCAACTTCTACGTGAAGAGGGACAAGAGGGACAAGGATGATGTGGAGAAGATGAAGGTAGCGTTGCTTATAGTGTCGTCTTTACTGCGGCTGTGGGCAGATAATATAAATGCTTTATTGTTTGATGTTGGTTATTTTGAATGCCTTTTAATATTTACTTCAACACATATATTTTTTTCTCTTGTGGGCGCAAATTGAAGGGAAAAAACATTTACGAATATCGTGTACGTGTGGTATTGCGGATTCGCGCTAATGTGTGTGACCCGTATTAGATTGTGGACCTTTAGTTATTTGGAAAGGAAACAATTGTATTTTTAGAGATAGGTTGTTTTTTTTTTTAATTATAGTTACAATTGAAATAAGTATATAATATAAGGTTTAGTA
>NC_052121.1:1111883-1113764 GCF_012273895.1 Zerene cesonia | reverse complement strand
ATGATTTTATAGTGTCATTGCATATAATATATTAATTATTAATTATGTCATTTGTTAAGACAGGAGATGAGACCTAAACCAGGAATCAGCATTTCTGATTATAATGATGACCATTGGTTTCATGTTTCAAAAATCATCAAATAAGTTTAATATCCAGTTAATCAGCCCTAAAACTGAACGATGATAACAACCTTTTCGTTTTAGTCAAATAGCGCATTTTATTCAATTCCGTGAGCAGGAGCGCGCGGAGAAGAACAAGCTGTTCATCTACATCAAGATCCCGGAGGTGCCGGTGCGCGTCTCGTACAAGGGCAGCAAGGAGAAGAACCTGGAGGACGTGCGCGACCTGCCGCTGGTGCTGCCCACGCTCGAGTACCACAACGTCACCTGGACCTGGCTCGACCTGCTGCTCGCCACCAAGAACGACACTAGGCGGTGAGTTGCTGGAAGTTTGGTTTTGCGAAATGTTGCGGAATTGTTTTAATTGCAGGAATCAAGTCGAGTTTTTTATACATTAGGTAGATATGGATATTGTATGTAATTTAAAACTTTGATTTAAAGGGGAAGAACTCCTCCAATAATTGTCTTATTCAACTGCATTTATTCAATATTTGCAAGAAAGGGAAGGGAGCGAATGGCATAGTTGACTTGTACCTTCTATTGGTTTTTAACCAAATTCTGAAACCCTAAATGCTGACTTGAAAATTGGTGCTATTTATAAGTGGTCGGGTCAAAATAGTTTTGGGGTTTTGCTGCAATCGTTGCCGGATGGCGGTGTACAGTGCACGAGTATGTTGCGCAGGGTGCTGGTGTCGCAAGCCATCCGCCAGAAGCTGCAGCTGCACCGGCGCGCGCCCGCCGCGCTCGAGCCGCTCGAGGAGGACAAGGCGCGCCTGCTGCTCGGCGACCGCACCGTGAGTACTCGCCCTCAGCACACCACCACCTACACCATCACCAACACCATCACCAACATCATCACCAACATCATCACCAACACCACCACCTACACCACCATCTACACCATCACCAACACCTACACCACCAACTACACCACACCGACACCATCATCACAGATAAACGAGTTGAAATAAAAAGTTTTAATGAAGTAGTCAAACGGTATCTTAGTTTTCAAGTTTTGTAATATGGGAGTCGAGCATGTTTAACGCACGATTTGGGCTAGCTCGCACCGGGGATGATACCACACCCCCCACTGAAGATCGATATGAAATAGTGCCAAAGGCCATTGTGTTTCGTACGGTGATTTGGGGGCCGGGCTTGTATCGTTTTTCTCAATTTTTATAGTCCGTTACTTAAGTCTCCACGTCAATCCTGTCCTTATACTTTATCCTCTAAAAGCGGACAAGCATTAGCAGAGGCCCTTGCCCTACCTCTTGAAATGTTCGTGGGCGGTGAATCATCAGGCGACCCAACAGCTGGATAGCTAAAACTTAAACATATCTTCTCTTCCAGGTGGCAGAGAATAAGCCCCAAAAGAAGAGCACCCCCAGCGTATTCAAATTTTCTAAATCATAGCATAAGAGCAAAAAGTGACATGACTCCTTACCGTAAGAATCGTGTCGCTTTATTGGTATTTCTGCAGGACATCCCATATTAATTGGGTTGCCATTTTTATATACAATTTGGCAAATATTTAAGAAATGGTGTTTAAATATATTTCTGCGGCTTATTAACTCCATATTAATCAAGACAAAGTATTTAAAAATTGTGAATGTCTCTCACTCATGGAAGTATTTAATTTCATAATAAGATTGAGAAAGTAGAGGGTTATTTTTAATGATATTGGAAATAAAAATAGTTTTAAAAAACTAAAAAACACGCTTTTCAAGCACATCAAACTAAAAACTATAAAATAATTTTTAA
>NC_052121.1:1028152-1110883 GCF_012273895.1 Zerene cesonia | reverse complement strand
TTACTGCGGAAAGGGTACCTGAGGAAACGGCCAACCTACACATTTACTGCCCGGAATTTTACTAGAAAAAATACCATCAAATAAAGAAGAATAAATAAGAAACATAAAATAGAAAAAAATTTTTTTTTTTCCCGTCACACACGAGATTTGAACTTACGTCCACGGAGCCTGTCGTTGTGCGTCAACTAAGACTGGCGCCTTAGCCCGCTCGGCTAACGAACGAACTGACAGTAACAGAATGTCATAACAGTCATAAGCTGTTAGCCCTTACGTAGAGGATACGTAAGGAAATTGTTAAATCCTGGCGCTCCTGATCAGGATAATGGGATAAACTTACTATATTACTCTATTGGCACCAGTTCTTAATAAGTGTACAAAGTTTGAATGAAATCGGTTCGCGGGAAGTGGGAGAAAAACGGGTGTGAGTTACATACATACAAACATACAAGTGAAGCTAATAAAAGCGTGTTAAAAATAGCATTGTTCTATGGAAATATAATATTACAAAAATGCCAATGATTCTACGATGAAGTCTAAACCAAAAAATACCAGAATTGATATCAATTTAGTTTCTATCTATTATCCGTGTCCAAAATAGTAGAGTTGTATATAATATTTGTCATTAAACTCGGAAATAATATAGGTACTTATATATGTAATTGCAATGATCGATAAAATTCTGTATAATATTTTACTGATAATATTATATGTAATATGTACCGATTACATATAATCGGTAATATATACCGATTTCTATAATATTTTTTTATCTGCTATGGTCAGGAGCAGGATCTAAAGAAAATCCTGAGATATTATAACCACAAATAAATGAAAACTAAGAAAACTTAGGTTTTGGCTAAAATTTTTACGCGTTTGGCAGTACGCACGCAGACACACCATCGTCTGTCGAATCCGCTACTGTAATTCATAAAATATAATTAATATTCGTGGAATGAGCTTACTGGTACCCGGTTTAATTAATCATGTAAACAAGCACACAAAACATGTTCATTCGTAATATTATAACGATTATCTAATTGCGACATTACAATAATTATTATATTCTGTTAATTGCTAACGCACAAACTTAATCATCGATTCACTTTTACTATTTCATTTAACATACAATTAAATTGTTTAAAATTAGTACATAATGTTAACATTGTCTGTGAAATGAGCGGCTGTAAAATCAGCCGTTGTCTATTTTTTCATTCTCAAAAGACGAATAAAATATGATAAATTATTGGTTATTTTCTATTATACTTTTCAACAACATGTTATCAAAACGAATAACATATTCAATAAAATAAATATAGAAATAGATTCATGAATACATCAAGCAATATTGATTATAATTAAACATACATTTCACCTCATTATAGTTGAAATTACAATCAACTTCCGATTTTTACTAGAAATTTTTTTTAGTTTATCTTATATCCAGGCTAATTAGTTTTATGAAAACGAGTGTAGTCGATATAATGACTGATTATATGCCTAGAAATGTTTATATTCATTGCTAGATGAAGTTAACAACATTATTTATGAATCTTCTGGTTATTGGGATATTCTAGAACAATTGCGGAAGAGGTATGTCATTTTCTCGACAATATAAAAGAGATTGTCAAATAATACAGCTTCGAAAGTTTGTTTAATTGATTTTTAAGTAACATATAAAAGACATTTTAAAGTAAGTTTAAAGTATATTACTCCAATTGTGAATAATTAATAATACACATCGATGACATAGAATTCCCACTAAAACATGATTTTATACAGTTTATTAAATAATGTTTTAGTATGTCTATATATGGTATTGGTAATTTTCTATCGAATTTGTGTCTTTGTTTTTATATGTCATTGTAATATGATGTAATAAATGGATGATGTATTGAAGCTAAACAGTCATTCTTTAGATTTTTTTTCAAAGAACCAATATACAGTTAATATTTGAGGAAAATCCCGTTTGAAAGTATGAGTATGTAGTAAATAATAATAATAATAAACAAAAAGCAAATTATGAATGATTAATACGTAATTATTGGTTATTAATCTTTACTCTTAGTAAATATAAATATCTATCAATTATGCAATATGCTGTTAAGCGAAAATTTAAGAACTCATAAATTTAAATTTAAGAAAGGAAGGAACATTTGTTGTTGTGGAAAAAATAAATTGACCTATACAATGCATCCATTCGGTAGTAAGCAGTTTATGTTATGCAAATAAAAATTAATCGCTATACGTCTTGCTATGCATAAAACTCGAATACGGCTCGATCAATTCAGTTAACATTTTTGAACATTTTTGTTACGGCACTTGAAAGGTTATTATGAAGAGAATAAACGTACCACGGGTGAAACCGGGGCGAACTGCTAGCTATTAATATTAAGTAATTCATAGATTTGAAAAGAATTTCTATATAAAAATCATTTTTACCATGTAACAACGCCCGGATTTGTCCATAAATACTGTATAACTTGTATTATGTAAGTGCAATATATATAACAAAGCATTGATTGGCTGTACTGGGAGACATTTGCAATAAACAAACGGATGTTTAAACTTAGAACAAATACGTTGGCTATGATTTAGAGAAACCTGTATGATCTAGCTTAAACTGGTTTAAACTCGATTACTTAGAAATAAAACAACTGATTTATGGTTCGCAAAATAATTAGTTTTTTAAATATATGTTAGGATTTTGTTAATTTATGCGTCAAAATTTAACCGTCTATAAATAACAGTGAGTTCTTCAATATAAAAACTTATATGAAATATCACGCGTGCTACATATATATTAAATAATTATCAATGTTCGCTATGCAGTTATTTTATATAGTTAATCGTAAAAAATGTATTCCTATTAAAGTAATCGTTATGGTTCAGTATTGGTGTAAGTGGAGATTTTTGGATGTACTAGTATTTTTATATAACTTATTATATTGTTGTCGATGTAATTAATTATTGAATAAACGTATTTAATTATTGTATTGTCTTTTATTTATAACTTTGAGTCAACTAACGAGAAATTCGTGTTCGGATTATATAGTCATCTACATTTAGCTTGTGTCAACTTTTTGTTAATGTCTTAAAAATTGGGTTTATTTCAATTTTTAGTACTAATTAGTGACCAAAGCTTTTTTGTGCATATACGTAAATTAGGATCTGACGTGTTGAAGGACGTGACATTGGGAGTAACAATGAATGTCTGTTATCACAGCCTGACTCAATATTGCACAAATTCAGACGAAAACAATATGTCGCGGTTAACTCAGCGATTTTCCCAGAAAAGCGTGCGAAACGAGCGCTTAACGTTTTCTTATTTTCCAAAGGATTACCTCACTCGCGATCGCGGCCTTCAGTGTGGAACCGACAGCCGCAGCGAGCGCACGTCGCCGACCCGCGGATTTACGAACGTAAACTCGAAACGAAACATGAGGACGAATTATATAATTTAATTTTAATGTGTATTGTGCTGTGTTGTGACTTAGTGCTTTATTAACGATGGCGCTCTTTTTGTGTGTATTTGCCTGCGCCCTCGCTGGTGCCATCGGCTTCAATGTGGACATCCCGTCCAGGGTGGTGTACACGGGGAACTATCAGTCCATGTTCGGTTTCACCGTCCAGTCCCATGTGGATGGTGATAGAAAAATGTAAGTATGAATGTGTGTTTTTATTATTATGAATAAAAAAAGTTTTAAAGTTCCCTGCTATGTCTATTTACTTCGGAAAACAACTGTTAACTCTACATTTCTGTCTGACGAATGTAAAAATAACGAACACACATCATCCGCGCGAGACCTTAAGATTGAAATAAAAAGTATTTATGGACGACGTCGTACCTCATAAATGGTCATATGAAGGTTGCGATTACGAGTTCAGGCATATCGAAGTTTATCATAATGACATCATCGGCCAAGGAATACGTAAGTGTGATTTTTAGCACGAATTCAATCGAAGACATTGAGCCGATTCGCGAATATGACTCGTTGCGTTATTGAAATATAAACTCACTCGTCCCATTCGAGTGCGATCTTATAAGATATGGCATCTAATTGAGTCCTACAATTTGCTGAGTGACTCAAATCGTGGTTGATGTTATTTGAGCTTCTATATAAAATATGCTATGGATAAAAATCATGTAGGAATTCCGTTGTTAGGGCTGTCGAAATTTATCACTCGTATCTTTAAATTCGAACAAAAAAGTTGGCTTATAATTTAAAGTTTCAAATCAAAAAACATCACTTGTAACTAGCAGGAACTATTACACGTAATATGTAAACTATACTATTTAAGAAGTCTTCGCATTATAATAATTATGAGTGTAAAGGATTATATAATAAGCAGTTATAAAAACGATATGTTTTGCTACCACATTTCTATAAATATGCGCGTAATGTGTTGATAACCCTAACGCGTGGAAAACCCACAAAACATTCTTATTAGAACAATAGCAATCTCTTTACTTAACTATTGTACTTATCTTTCATTTTATTAGTGCATTTAGAGCTATTTGTTTGATTCTGTTTGTATTAGTAGAGTCAAATATCTAATTGACTTTACAACGCTATTTCATGACATAGTTAAGTTAATCACAACGACATAAAATAAATAATTTACTTATAGTCATGACTAATTCCAATACAATTTTATTAACAATCAAACACACTTAACATTTGCTAATTATGTATCATTTGATTCCATTTATAAATGATATGATAGCGTTTTGTTTCTTTTTTCTTTAAATAATTTCATTTCTTTAATTACTTTACTCAATGATATCATATAAATGTATAAATAATTAATTATATATGACATCATTGGTCTATAAACATTTAGCTTTATAATTTTTCGTAATTTGAATATTGTAAATACCAAGAAAATCGGCAGTCTATGCCGATATTTTATTTAAAGGTTTAGATTTAATATAACCTGTGGCGACTAATGCGATATATACGTATACCTAAATTACCAATAGTTATATGTAGTATACAATATAGGTTGACAAAATATTTAAAACGAAAGTTATCTTCACAAAGTTTATATTTTACTTATTTGAAATTCATAAAGGTATAGCAACCGCTATTTTCAATTTAATGGGTACGATTGTGATTATGAAATCATTTGTCCCCACAAAACGTGATCATTGCAGTAGGCGTAATAACGTCCTCGATCGAAGCGCCCACAACAGGTGAAAATCACTTCAAATACATTGTCTTATTTGGTTTCGTAATTTGTTGATCAACTATCGAACACCATAAACTTCAAACATGAGATTTGATAACTATTAATATCAATTGCCAAGAAAAAAAAAATCACCAGTTCCATGCAATGTCACATGTTTATTATCTTTGGCACCCTTGAGTATAGACAATAGGATGCAAAAATTTCAATTCTGGAACCGGAAACAGTCAGGCGTCACATGCGCACCACATGCGCGCGCGCAGGCCGCACGCCCTTTTTAGCTTTTTTTTTTATTTAATTTACTTGTGAACGAGGCTATTTTTGTAAGGGCGTCGCTTTCATGATTTATTAGTTTCGACGACCTTTCGTTCTTGCTGCATGTGATATAATTTTGTAAGAAATTGAGAAAAAGCATGACTCCATTGATGCTAACAATTACAAATATTACCCTTCAATTTTGAAGTGCGTGAAAGTAAAAAAGTTTTTGAAGCTACCCTCTAATACGTAGTGTAAAATTGGCGTATTTTTTAATGTAAAATACGTAAGAGTGAATGTAAACATAATCAAAACTAAATCCAATTGATTATTGAAAATGAATTATTGATCTCCGAACATTTTTACTTTCCACTTGATGTATCTACTTGAAAAATCGAACGCAGCGACCTTTCGTGGCACGAACGTCGCTCGTCCCTGAATACGTCGACATATCATTAACATTTGTATCGAACAAGTGCATAGCTAATGGCACAGATAAGTAATGAGTTTGGACGTCTTCAGCTCCGTGAGATGGGGTTTTTATCAATCATTTATTGATGTCGAACTGTCGGAATGTAGGTTCGAGTGTGCTCGTGATTTATGTTCTTCGTTAGGTTCACGCCAGATGGTATAACTTATATGTAAATGAATCGAAGTGCTTTAGACAAGGTTAATTGATGTTTTGTTTGTATATTTTGATTCTGGAGATGATTGGGCTTAATTGGATTGTCGTATAATTGTCTTTCAAATTCTTTGCCTCTAATTTAAATATATTTGAATAAACTTTCTTCATGTTTTGTATTCAGTTTTAATAAGAAATTAGCATAAATTCATCAATATACATAATACAACAAAACATGTCACTGTTATTTTGTTACATAGTTTCTAAGTAACTCGATCATTATAGTTACTTAATTTAACGGCTTTAATATTCCTCAACATGTTAAAGTCACTATTCCATTATTCAACAAACATGTTTAAAACTGAAAACACACAATTTGCTCAATAAGACAACTTATTATCTAGAAAGAGTAAAAACAATAGCAGCGAGTGAATCGGCGCCTGCATATCTGTCTGATAACCCGCGACCCCGCTATCTCCTAAACCGCTACTTTCGGTCCACACTGTATTATCATGTCCGGCCTTCCGATGTTTTATTTTTAATACAAAAATCCTCAATTATCATGTAGCGCGAGTGATATTTTTGCATACTTATACACCCCCGCATATTTCATATTTTTTTAGCACATGCCGTTGGTTAATTTAAAGGGTAAGATAATGTTTGTGTTATCTTTCGTACGTTGAGTGATATTTTTTAAATGAGAAATGAAATTTCGTCTATATAATGTTCTGTTTTTTAGTGTAACAGCGTAGTAGGTATTGTTTGTATCATTTAGCACATGAAACAGCTCATTGCACGCTCACCTTATTATACTCTTATGTCTACTCTATTAATAAAATCATAGTCACATAACAAAAAATTCAAAAATATATTACTAAAACATAGCACAAGCTTTCTCACCATAATATTGTCATTGTCGATGCCAGCGAGGCTTGCAAGTCGCAACCGCAAATGTTATGACATCGTTACGTTTGTTCACAACTCTATCAGCTCCTACCGTTGCTAGATACTCAATTTATCAGCAGAACCGTTAAATGTTTCTTGAAAACAAGTAAGTTTCGATGGATAATGCGACTTCCTGTATCGGAGTTGTCGAGATATTAGAGACTAGCCGCTCGCTGCCCGGGTTGATCCGGGATAAAAACAATATTAAAGGTAACCTGTGACACTCAAAAGATAATGTGACTTTCTATTGGTAAAATAATAAATATTAAAAATCTGTTCAAAAGATCTAGAGATTACCTTTTACAACGTCACAATTTAAAAAGAAAGTTTTTTTTTGTTTTTATATTTATTCTCAATTTTGAGTGTTTATTTTTTATAACCAATTCATTTTTCATTCAGTGATAGCTCTAACGAGTAGATTAAAAACAAGGTCAAATATTCGTTATGTTCCAATTTAATGTGTAAATGAACACCATTATCTATAGTGTTGAGTCAATAAACAGTTAAATGAACAGTCATTTACGTGCTTATTTATGAAATGAATTCAAATTCATTTATGAAATTAAGTTCAAATGGAATATTTTGAAAAAAAAAATTGCGATGACAAACAAACTCGGAGAACACCAAAGACATGTAACGCCTGCGCCGGCGCAGTATCCGTGACCCCGTTACTAATATGGCGCTAGCAGGCGGCCTCAGCTGCTTTGCCCACGACAGCGCTCTGTTGTAATCGTAACGTCATAAGCATCAAGTGTAATGTATCGGAATGGGTTGATGACGCGCACTATGCTTTGATTTCAACATTTAATTACCACTCTTAGGTTTAAAGCTTGCTTTAGCCTGAAAGATACTGTAGTTGTGTGCTTCATTTATATCGATGAAACATTACAAATGTTTGTAAAAAAATCTTATTTTGTATAAATTTTTCACGATTTTAATTCTATATAATATTTTAACATCCGCATTTGATTGAATGATTTTGTCCATTACGACCTGTACACATTCAATATTTAATGATGAATCTATGTAGTATCAATATTTACAATTTACTGATTAAAATACGAAACTAAGCTTGTTTTTTATCTTACTTTCACGTAGCAACGGAGCGCTTTATAATGCAATATTTTTGATTCGAGACAGTTACTAGTGAGTGACATGGGCTACATTTGAACGCTGTGAAACTTTTCATTGCCATCTAAATTGTCGTCTACGCGGGAAAAACCGCGGGCTGCAAGCTGGTTTAGCGCTATAAAGGTGTGTGTTACATAGAAATGCTCGGACACGAAATAAATTGGCCACAGAGTGTTAACAAGCGCGCCACTAATTACAATTAGTCTCTAATTGAGATGTGACTTTGAACTTGAATTGAGCGTGTCTGCTGAATTAACATTTGTTTTTTTAATTATTACTGTTACTGACGTTATTCGGGTCAAGAACGTAATGTGTATATCATCATATTTACAACCATAATGACTTGCCAATAATATTTTCTTTTTTATATTCTTTTCCCGTTTTCCCTATAAGTAGGTATAGATAGTAGGTATAGATAGTAGGTATAGATGATATAAGTTATTATATAAACATCGTTTTAAATTGTAATAGGATAGGCATAAATAAAGCTAAGTATCTTTAAAAACCTTCTATGATCGAGATGTTAGTTTTGTCCCAATTTCTTTTTGTTGACTAATTTCTACATTTTTCGGTAACTAATAACTTTTTGTTTTACTTTTTTCAAAGGCAACATTTTTGGCACAGACAACATAAATCTATACCAGAATAGGTAACTGAAAAAAGAATGATTTTACAAAGGCCACTTTGTTTTGTAACATTAGTTTCACAATATTATATTTTATTTATCAGATTAAAAATATTATAAACCAAGATGATTACGCAGGGACTTTTTTCTATTCGTTTATGTTGTCATTTCAAACAAAATATAGCAAATCCTTGTACTATAGCATTTTAATATAAAAATATGAGATAACTAAAATCGGTCAATGTCAAAAACAACAATATTTTCCCCTTTTGTAGATATATCGGTTGTGTTCTGCGAATTTACTCAGACTCCTTGACCCAAATCGTATCTTCGCTCCAAGAAATATTACCACAAGATTATCGGTTATACAGAATTGTTACACAATAAACAAAATTTGCTTTTGAAAAATAAAGCACGAATAAGCGATATATTGACGATTATTGACTATCCTTTTTGCAAAAGTTTTCTGAGTAAATATGGGGATATGTGTAATTCTTTAAATAAATCAAAAAAATATGTGGCAAAAGGCTTTTGCAGCAATTTTTATTGAGTTGAAATTTATAAATTAATAAAAATCACAGAGTTAAATGAATCATAACTGAGGTATATTTCAGATACACGACTGTAAATGAAAGTTCTCGCGTGGATTAATGTCTTTCCAATATTTTAAATGTCAGTAGCGTAACGGGTTGTTAAATCACATAATTAATTGGGCCATACTGCTCTAGATTAAATTATAGTTTCGCATGTAATATTGCAAAATTGTTCAAATTGGGTGAGCATTTTTCAAAAATAAGAATTTTCTTGAAAAAGAAATCATATATAGATAATATTGAAGGTTTCCATCTGTTAATTAAAAAAAATAATTAACTATAGGTATCACTGTACGTTAAAAATAAAGATGGTTTTACGTGTTTTTACGCGCAAAAATACGGAATAAAAAAGAAAAATATTCTAGTAAATATATATGTCTAGTAAATATAGAGTCTCAACTAAAGCTATTATTAGATATAGGAAACTATAATAATAATAAATATAAACATATAAACGTATTCACGTAACGATGAGTCAAGGCAGCGCAGGTGAGATGACGCAGTCTGACTCAACGGTTGGTCATCGACTGATCTTTGTGATCGCAATGCTACAGGTTGCGGTGAAGGTAATGTTGCTATTAAATATGAATTATATACGTGTTAATAGTTGTTGTATCTAGCTGGTTAGGAAGTAGATGCATTTATATAGGTACATTTAATATTAATGGGAAGATTTTTAGCAGGTGTTATAGCACTAGTGGACAAAATCTTTACGGACAAGTTGGTTATCAGGCTAGTGTATCCTGTGTGTGTTAGACCGTTGGTTTTAGTCTCAATTTTTAATCGAATTCACATAAAGTGAAGTCCCGTGTCCCCTAGTGGGGTATGGGGCAGATGATGTACATCCGTTTCACTGATCGATTTTCTTTAGGGACAAGTAGGTGATCAGCCTTCTGTGTCCTGCCAGACCGAGACATTTTTTTTTGTGCGTCCCCACCGGGAATCGAACCCAGGACCCCTCGGTTCTACGCTCACGCGTTAACCACTGTACCGAGGAGGCGGTCAATCGAATTCACATACTTATTAATATTGAAACGATATGAATAATATGAAAACAATAAAATGATAATAACAATTACTTTTTCGGTTAGGGTAACCGATTTGAAAGTTCTAAGGTAACTAAATAAGTTCAGTGGATTTTTTTGGTAGTCGGTTGAAAATGGTTTACTTGCTGTAAGGTTCCGCTAGTGAATTATAAACCTGGAAGTCGACTAAATATCTATGCAAATAGAAGTTTGCGTACCATTGAGAACCATAATTCTACAACCACATGTAAGTGGCATATTATTTATGAACATATTTTTTTCGAGTTACAAATTTCCCCTTTATAAGCCTCGCACGTATTGCAACGTGTGAAGTGTATACCATATGCATTTAAATTCGCGACAAAAATGGCGAGTGTCCGCTTGCGAATAGATGACCGATATCCACAGACCGTATTTAACCGTAAAAACAATGGACGGACACGGTTCCCGCGTTGGCCGCCAGATGGCGCCAAGGGGTGACATTTCATATGCGTTTGTATGCGCGCGCGCACGTCACGCGGATGTGACGCGCCGGATATGCTATAAATTGAAATTTAATTGCTTTTTAAACGTCATAGTGATGAACATTGGTTCCAATAGGTCGTTATGGGCTCATACATTGTAAAATAAATAAAAAACACGTTATTTTTATCATTGTTTCGTATATATGAGATCATCAATGTTTATTCATAATGTAAACAAATCTAAACTATTAAATGAATTAGCTATCGCAAGTTTGCATTAGCTAGATAAGTCGGGGTTAGGACCTCGCCGACCTCATTTTCAATTACATGTATGTACTTATCTTTTTAATTGCGTTAGAATTATTTTGTTTACACATACAATTACTTCTTATTAATATGTATGACCCGACATAATTATATTATATAATTGAAAGTGATGACAGGTTAGTTCTAGACAGAATATCAATCGAGAAAACAAGAAAATAAATAGAAGATTGATAATACCATCAACATAAAAGTTAAAAGGATGAGTGCATATATTATGTTTAATTCTCTTTTAGGCAAAACCTTTTGATCCATTTGGTTTATTTTGTAGGGAATGTAGGTTTATACGAGTAACCAGGGGCTAAAGCTACTTCGATTGTTATTTTATAACTTATTGTACTGTTGTTTTGAGACTTTAACAAATTTATTTTCCATCCCGATCACAACCGGATGGGGTGATTCTAACGCAAGCCGATAAGCACTTTATTAATTAGCCGTTGAATGAAATAATTGGTGCGAAGTGGTCAATGGGACCGGTTAGTGACCATATGGTGAATGGTGATGCGTGGGCGATGACGTCACTTCATTCAGTCCCCACTCTCCAACCACTAGAGCTCAATGTTCGAGTGTCTATTTGCATGATTCTTTTCCTGTATCGTAATTACTATGTTCTTGGTGATTGGAACGCAGTTGAATGGTTTCAATCAAATAACAGAGATACTTTATATACGATATTGACAATGACAGTGATGGAATATCTGTATGTATCATTTTGGCGATGGAAAAATCGTTCCTTAACTCTTATTTAAAACTAACTTGCATATTCAAAGTGTACCTTGTCATTGTGTAATAAGTACTCTATTTTTTACTTTTATTATGGAATGTAATAAAAGATGTCTTTTTATAATATATTTTATGTACATATTTAGTCTAAAGCACTCAGGGATCTCGTACATATCCAACGGTGAAAGAATTTTCGAAATCGTTTTTAAGTTGCTGAGATTAGGGCGTCCAAACAAATAGAAAAACTCTTTAGCTCCAAATCATTACAATATTTGTTTATATCAATACTTCGTGCAAATTCGTGTACATTCGGTATTTGTTATGCCCCTTTTTTAATATACCTGTATCTGGGGATATAATTTTTCATTAATTATAATAACAATTGAAACATGGAAGAAAAATGTATTCGAACCAGAAACAAAAATACTTTATATAATCCAATTCTAACGGTAGATACTTAAATTATGGGAAGGTATGTCCCCGACCTTAATTTGATTAACTCATAAATAATTTGTGATGACAAAACCATATGACACACTTGTAGAAATCACGTCGTCTGTGTAATTACATGACTCAAGTTTAGTCTAATACCTATATTCGATACCTGAACGTGACCCAAGAGCACACAATATGTATTTTTCTCAGAATGATTATGAGGTTTGCCCACGCGCATGACATAATGCCATATGGGAGCCGTGACTAAAGTTTGGTCAATATAAACAGCGATGCTGATTGAAATTCTATAAAAAAATAGTGTATTATTAATTATTTTGGAACTGCTATGAGTGCCATCTATTTTATGTCATGTATTTTATAAACTAGTCAAATGATTAATTAGTTTGTGTATACGTCCCAAGAAACCAAAACCTTTAATGGAATTGTGTATTGAAGAAGAGGTACGCCTTATTTGTCCATTCTACTGTGGATCTTAAATATAAAGTTAATCTCAAACCTCAAGGCCTACATAAAACGTTTCAAACGTCAATAATCGATGCAATTTTAAAAGAAATTTTAAAGATAACTTGCGTCACAAGGGAGCTATGATAGGAACAATTCTAGAATTTTTATGAATTCTTAGGAAAAGGTTTTTATTCTTTGTGGTTTTGTGCTGAAAGCCAGAACAAGTATCTCCTCTCACGATTCCTCTGTCATTCAAATATTGACTTAGTTTTATAAGACCCAGAGGATACCAAATAATGAGGTTGGCCAGAACTAGTATACTAGCACACTGTCCTGTGTCTGTTCGCACGCTACCGTCCCGGTGGTCCGCTGTGAAACTGGAGCGGCGCAGGCGCATCGAAATTCGACACCGCGCGAGATTTATGGTCGACGTGACCCTCAAAGGTCTATCCGGCTGGGCCTTTAATGACCTATCCATCAATTGCTAACGTCTATATTGTTTTATCTCATTTTAATGCAGTGTGAAAAATTGGTAAATGAAAAGGATATTGGTTCTAGACATATCTGTGAATAGATTTTTCAAAATTGACAGCGTATACATTACCTAATAAAAATAGGTAATATCACGTTAAGTTTTCATAATTTTGAATAAAATATAAAGCAACTAAGAAGAGTACATGCTATCTGGTAAAACTTTTTTAAAATTGATTAAAATAATTTTCAAATCATTTAAGTATATTAATAACTTGCCCAGAGAAAATTACGTCAGTTCTTTCAACGTAAATTTATTTTAATTTATTTTGCTGTTATGGAAACCCGAGATAGGTATTGTTCTCAAATTGCACGAATGTGTCTACTGGGATTATGTTATAAAAATGATACGCTTGGTTCATTAAACTGTTGTTATCTTAACCTTGAGTGTAAACTCTCATTACTTTAAATGAATATTACGTATATTAGAAGGTTTTAATTTAATTAAATTGTTTGCTATTCAATTAATTAACGATATAATTATGTCCAAGATATCTTAAAGCAATAACAGTTAATTATGAGTATTCAATGGTACAAAGTTACAAACAGCTTATTATCTTAAAAACATTAAACAAATTTTAAAAAACACATTCACATTACGTAAAGCAGCCAAGAAAAACTGCAAGGTCGATGGATTCAGAGCTGACTCAGTGTGAATATTTGCCAGATATTGTTTTTGGGTTATGTTCATTAAATCTTAATGCATGAGATAATTGTGCATAAATTAGCTTTAAGGGTTTATTATTATCAATGTATATACAATGTATATACATGTATCCATTATGCAGATATGATATGACTGCATGATTTTTTTTTAATTGTACGAATCTCCTTTTTTCTTATGTATACGTAACTATTATAAGTTCTACTGAATAATATGATATATACCTATATATTACTTTTTCCACTTTATTTCTTTATGCAGATGAATATGCTATTGATTTAATTGCCTCAATACCCTGTTTATATGGAGAATAAATTGAAAAATGCAAAATGACCACGGCTAGCAAACTACATATTATATGTTATAATAGTGAAATAATATTAGATGGAAAATGGAAAATGAGAAGAAACAAAAACGATCACACTTATTTTTGCTTTTTCCTTTTTCGATTATATACCTATATACTGGTTATAGGAAAGTTTTTCTGTATTGTAACGGATTATTAAACATGTGGCTAGTTCAGGAGGCGGTGGTCTGCAGTTGTTACGAATATAAATAGAATAATACATAATGTTTCACCTCGGCACAGTTCCGGCGGTAAATTTAGAGTATTACGTTATCAGCTCGCGCTCGCGTAAACATTATTATATAAACAGGCTCCTGTTTCTTAGTTACGTTACGAAGTTATTCTGGTGCATTGTGCTGTGTTTGCGCTGTGGCATTCATTCATGAAATAAGCTCAGTTTGTCATGAAGTTAGCTCAATAAACATTTATATTGGTATATATAAAATACGTCACCGAAAATAGGTAAAGAGTTACTTTAGTTATAGGGTTTTATTATTACATATCTCGGGTATTTGGTTTAAAATGACTTGTACCAGATTTGATAAACGTCAAATATTTAAATAATGTAATAAATCACATTGCTTGTTCCAAAAATTATCTTATTTTAAATAATTGTTCCCAAAGTAAATCTCAATTTATATTTACATTCTATTTAGTTATGAGAAGTATTTTTCATGGTAAGAAAAATTCGTTCAGTATCCAAAACAATGCTATTATTCCTATAACTGGTGCAGCTTTCGATGGCGCTCGTGAGTCGGGTATTTTGCACCTTTCACTAACTGGTAACTCTTCAGTCCAGTTACAAAGCTGTAATATTTTTCTCTAAACTCGTTCATGTTAAAATTAAGATGTTAGTCAACAATAATTTGACAATATTTATACAAATTATAAGTGAGAGGCCATCAATTGCTCATAATATATAAATAACTAGCTGCGCCCCGCGGTTTCACCCGCGTAAGTCCGAATCCCGTAGGAATATCGGGTAAAATTTAGCCTATATGTTATTCCAGTTATCCAGCTATCTACATACCAAATTTTATTATAATCGGTTCTGTAGTTTTTACGTGAAAGAGCAACAAACACACACACATTCTTACAAACTTCCGCATTTATAATATTAGTAGGATTATAAGTATATACGTAATGTTTATAATGTAATATTTTATTTACCTATACGACATATAAAATATTACTACTACAATAGTTGATGTAGTAGTATGATATCATAGAAAAAAGGAGATCTCTCCTAGCCTAATTAGCCCCAACTTCCACCCCTTTGGAATGGTTTTAAACTTTTTCAATTAAGCGGTTGTTTTAATATTTCTACAATTACTATTAGTCTGGCTTGGATTTATTTATTTTAACCTCTGTTTAAACTATCTATAGCATATCTTGCACTGGAGTGCCAGTTAAAGTATTTGCGTACGCGCAACAAATGATGCCTTTTGTTCAGCGTTAATGGGCGAAGAGAAAATATATATTGAATATTTTGTTGGTTTACTTATAAGGGCAAGTTCACTTTCCTCACTTAGAGGCCCTGGTTAGGGGCCTCATTAAAATTTTATGAATTACTAGCTACGCCCCGCGGTTTCACCAGCGTAAGTCCGTATCTCGTAGGAATATCGGGATAAAAAGTTGCCTAAATGTTATTCCAGGTGTCCAGCTGTCTACGTACCAAATTTCATTGCAATCGGTTCAGCAGTTTTTGCGTGAAAGAGCAACAAACACACACACACATCTTTACAAAATTACGCATTTATAATATTAGTAGGAAGTAGGATTTCTATGGGAATATTTGCATTTCGTATTTAGTTCCCGGTTTCAAAACATTGTTACTAACTTACTACAAAAGTAGTATGTAACTCCAATGAATAATATATGCTTCCAAACAACACTGACACCGGTTTACTTCTACTTTTATACCGACTCCCAATATTCATTGTTTTTTCAAAATTCCCCACTTCACAGTTCGAATCGTCAGAAAATGTCCAACCAATCTTATATTGTTATAAAGTTATACTTATAGGAACTTACATTGAAAATAAACAACAGCCAAGTATAAAGTAGATATCCCGTCATGACAAGACACCTGTTACTTACAAGATGCCGAAGTGTGATAACATATAACATGGGATGTAGTGTAGGGGCTGGCGAGCAAAATGTGCAATGTTCGAAGGACATTATATTATGATATTAATATTTGTTTGCAAGTCTTAAAAATTCTAACTATTTTGAATATGCTTATAATTTTAGTAGTCAAATGTTATATTGAATTATTACTCTTTATGTTGCTAGTGACGAAGCCAGATGAAGCACAAAATATAATTTACCTTATTTTGTCGTGTCAAGTGAAAACATTAGTCTGTTCTAGTCATTAATGATGCGATAAACGCGTTGTCATTACGTTACAAATCTAACGCTAAACTACGCCAAAATCAAACTATGAATTGGTAACCAAAAACTATGTAAAGAAATATTGTTTACACAATTAATCGTCATTTTCAAATTTCTGAGTTTTATCGTCAGCGCCTCGATTCCGGCCTACAATACATCGGTTGTAGGAAGGGCACGTGCGCGGGCGCATCCCGCCGCTAGCCGCAGGGGTGGGGGGGGGGGGGGCGACAGGTGACGACTGATTTAATTGGAGGCCGACAGAAATACCGCCGCCTTGTGTAATTATACAATCCTTCCTGTAAGGGATGCCCTGTGAATAGATAATGAGTTAAATTAGATTAAGTAGTGTATAGGTGTAAAAATATTACATTTGGAGGAATATTTTCGGAGTATGAAAATGAAAGACGATAGACGGTTTAATACATATATATTTAAAGTATACATTTTCTTTTTGAATCATAACAGATTTTTAAAGACCCCTATATACTTTATCATCGCGTGTTATGAGGTGATTAATATAAAAATTTACTAATTTATAATAACGAAAACTATTATAATTGTAATTATCTTACATATATTGTTGTAAATCTATTAACCAACTATGACAACATTCAAAAACTTTAATATCCCCAACAAAGACTGACTTCACTACCGTGAAATGAGTTTTACTTCATACGAACTTCTAACGAAGAAGCAGTTAATCTAATCGAGATTATAAAGATGGCGCGTCACGGTATGCAGTGTGTATGGGTGGCCGAAAGGTAAACTATGATCCCGGTACAGTGACCATGCGTTTTGGATCTATATTGTCATTATATTATATGCAGTTAGATTAATTTTTCAAATAATAATAATAATAATTTTCTTTGCTCTTATTATTGTGGCTTGTTTTGTTTCGTGGTACAGTCATATCGAAATAGTAGACGATTGCACGACTGTTATTTTATGGGTGTAGGAAATATAAAAAACAGTTTGATAGAAACAAAGTCTCTTAAAAAAATCTGTATCCAGTCTTTAGTTCACACACACAAACACAGAGATTCCAAACATGCCGAATAAATCAAAGGATCACCCAAAAGATTTACGCATGAATTACATGTTAGTTCTTTCGATTGTCACTAAAAGTATTCTAACGTCATACAAGCGATGATTATAATCCGACAAAATAAAAAGCTAAGGTGACTCCAACGGTATAGTATAAACAACGGCCGCTGATTGCTGCATCATAAATTTCCACACTTTACATTGTAAATACACTGCGTTGTGTAATGTGGAGGAAGAAGGTTGTAAAGTCTGCACACCCGTAACTCAGTAACAACGGTAGCGAGTTCATTTAAATTTTATGAAGTTTTACTGACTTAATTCTTGATCTATCATCGGAATCATACTGCACGTTGCACCCTTTTTTTATAGAGGGGAAATCTTGAATAGATACCTACGGCCCCCCAGGGATGAGGTCGTGGGTTATGTCGGATTCCTACCGACTAAAACCCCACTGTGCTCCGTCAAGCCACATAAGTGAGGGGGCCACGGGTGCTTGTTAGAATCTGCACATTGCTCTCTAATATATATAACATCATCATTAACTAGTACTAAGTATTTCATCAACTGCTTAGTAGCTGGTGTAAATCCTGTTTAAGAATAGGATGTTAAAAACGAATATGCTACATACCATTATTATAATAATAAATCTTATATCTTTAAACGAGCAATTCTTGTATATATATATATATAATCGGAATCTCGGAATCGGCTCTAACGATTTTCATGAAATTTAGTATATAGGGGGTTTCGGGGGCGATAAATCGATCTAGCTAGCAATCTTTTTTAGAAAATGTCATATTCGTGTTTTATAGACTTAAACTTACTTTTTTAACAAATAGGAGGCGTTTGAGTAGTCCTAATTTATTATGACTCTTCCTGACATCTATTGGCGAATAATAATACTATATTTTGGCGAATAATTAAAGTTAACAAAAGTTACAAAGAAAAAAATACCGAGCAAAGCTCGGTCATCCAGGTACTGTTTAAAAACAGAAACAAAATGCGTGAGGAGACGATAAGTGTGTGTATCTGCCACAAATACTTTATGATAGGTGATAGTGACTGTCGTGATTTGCAGCTTTGTAAAGGTGCTACCGACTTTTGTTAAAGGTGTCAAGAACGATGTACTCACTAAGTGTTTGCGCCTCCAATTCATATATTTAAGATATCGTCAATAGATCTGGTATAACAGACACAATTTCACATTTTCTTGGTCTCTATAAATGTTTGAAATAAGCGGGACTAGGTCCGTGATGAGTTTCTACCATGAACCTTGAGAAATTTAGAAAGAATAGTAAAATTCGTTCACGAGATGGGATTCGAATCCGCGTTTTTTGCCAAACCGTAGCAAAATAAAACGTGGGTTCGAATCCCGCCATGTGATCAAATTTTTTCAATTCTTTTAAAAATTTCTCATTTATGAAGCATTTCAATGCTATAAAACTAGAAATTGAAAATACCTTGAACCTTGTTTTAATAAGTGTGATTCTACAAATAAGTCAGCCAGGGTCGGAGATTGTCATTAAGATAACTGACGATCGGCGACAAGCTGCTAATTGCCGTTACTCGGCTCGTAATATAAATATTTTTATTGAAAGCAACGTCTTTTAAAATGCATATGTAATAAGTAGCGTGTTGCGGGAATTCTTTATGAATTACTTCGCAATATCATGACAAAATTATATTTTTTTACTACAAATAAATATATTGATACAGATTTTACAGGAAAACCAGATGCGTATATTTGAATAGACAAATAGAAAATAGAAGACGATAATCACGATTTATTTGAACCAAGTTTCCAATAGACTCGTATGTTTAAAGTTTCATCCAACAAGAATCATATTACACGTTCAATCTAGCAAATCATTTACTTTCTGTCTCCTTTCGTTTACATATTTACATAAGATGGAAGCAGACAGCCTATAATGTTATCGTTATGTGGATCTAAAGTGCGAGCTATTGGTAAATTAGTACAAGGCTACACTCCCACGTTTCCTCGTGCTCTAGCCAAGTGTGAACTAGCGAGAATTGAACCACAATTAGCGAGTATCGCAACTCTGCTATAGTTTTGAATTAGTATCAAAATCTACAATTATTCTTGAGGTGATTTGTGTAGACAGGATTTGTGTGGGAGGCGTTGTTCCCTTTCATATCAATAATGTATAGAGGTGTTGGAAAAGATGTTTAATGTGATAATCGATCTTTGGTATTGGACCATTTTAGTTCGGTGTTCCGAATTTTTATTTAACAGAGTTATATTGAAATTGATCAAAGTATTCTGTAGAAACTATTTCATTAATGATTATACGAGACGATATAGAAACTCATTGATGACACATTTTTATGAAGTCATCATTCTTAAAGTTATATTATTAGACGATAAATCGTACATCAATAAACTATTATGTAATAAAATATCATATTAGCAGTTTATTTGTACAATTATTAGACTAATCTTTAGCTAAGGGGCTTAGAGCCGCCTGCGCAAATCACCATATCAATAAAAATGCGTCCCACGCCATGCTTTCACCTTCATTTGCATTTGGGATCAACCGAAATCGTGTGTTGAGCAATTTTATCAGTCATAAACGGGGACTGCATTGTCTCCTTATCGACCTTTCGTATTTAACAGGTGCATTTTATGCTGCGTGGACAGAAATGATTGGATCAAACACATTTTGTAATGTAAGAAAACGACTCAATTCTTTTGTTAGTTATACGTCTAAGTCTTTTCATTCGATTTATTTACGAAAAGAGTTCTCAATTTTAACTCAATATTACAACAAAAAGATATACATAGAACCATGATATCTGTCGCTGTTAATCTTTTAAAAAATACATAAAATTGAGGCGACTGAAGATATCAATATAAAGTAAGAAAAGAAATCAACTTAAAGCAGATAGAACGATTCGTCATTCAAATCATATCATATCACCTATAATTAAGAAAAATCTGCTGCACCGTGTCATGATGACTAATTATTAATAATCTAGCTCAGAGTCCAGAAGAATGTATTTAGATGCAGTAGCTTTCGCGTGCTTGTCGCAAGTCTCACGAGTACATCTTATTATGTGCAATCTTCTCATTGAGGCAATCAGCCGGACGCACCCTATGCGGGACTGGACACCGTTTTTTTGTACCGTTGGATTGGGGTTTTCGAAGACTTCTAGTTCTGTAAGATGATGTATTATATAAATATACCTGATGTGAGTAAGACAGTGTTTTCTGGTGGAAAACATTTGCACAAAACACCATTTAATACTTTTAAAAGGGACAAATCGATACACTGCTTTAATAGCACGTTTTGTTTGATTACTTATAAAAATTATAAATTTCAACGTTAATTTTTCTATTCTACATTCAGTAGCTACAATTTCAATACATAATACGATGCAATATACAGTTTATTTACGAAATGAAACACAGTCGCAAAAAACAAACGAAAAAGTACATAAGCTATTGAATGACACAGCACACTCACATAGAGTTGTGATCCAAAACTTAGTTCTTACAGTTATAAAATAATATTAAGAATCAGTTACTTTCCCAGCGCCTGTCTCTAAGCATAAGGCTGAATCTTATCTACAAATTAATCATCAGTATGGAGACAAGTGACGCGTCTGACAGTCAGAGGGTACAGCGGTCAGACAAAATGAAATCCTTTCGTCATGCGGTTTTTGTAAAGCTTCAGTTTATTGACAAACTTGTACAGATTCAATGGAGTTTAATGTACTCTGCTTTGATTGTCAAGGTTATAACGCTTAATATGGAGTTATAAGACCTTTTTGTTAATTTTTATCTGACGTCCACAGTAAAGCCATTGCTAATTAACTTAGTATGTACCGACAACCGACAACCGAAAACCAAAAATACCGCCATATACATCTGGTATTAAACATAGTATTTTCTTGTGTTTGATTTTGTAGGGTTAATAATATAATGAATAAATCGCGTTTAAAATCCGTTAAAAAGTTTTTAATTTCTAAATAGTATTAAACATTTTCATTTCTACCAAGTACCGTATGCAAATACAGTGAAATAATTATAATATCACAAAGAAGTGGGAATGCAAACACATGTGTAGAACGTAGTCAAGTCGCCGACAGGTGCAGCTCGCCAGATGTCCTGGAAATCGTTTAGACTTTAGGCTATGGGACTTAAAGCTGTTTCAGATTTTTTTTTTAGTTTTTTTTATAACTTGGAATCACCTGTCCTTATTAGTTTCATTTGAAGATAATTTTGTGTAGAGGCTGGGCAATACACAACTTGATTTTTATTTTTATTTTTAATGAATTATATACAAGAATACATATTTACATACTCCAATGTTTTATTACAAAATCTTAGCACATAATATATACTACTTTTCTCAGCACTTCCAAAAAATTCTTTTTGAAATCAATAAACAATACCACATAAGTATTTATTGGATCTAAAGAACGAAACTACCTCTATAATAGGGTATAAATCGACTCTGCACACATAATCTGAGCTTGGCTAAAGGTTAGACCACATCGTGACTAATTGAGACATACTGAGACCCGTAGAGGGTGCGCCCTTACATTCTCTACGGTCAAGGTAACCATTAGAGATAATGGAGTTTCAATATGAAATTAACCCTATCCCTAGTACAGAAGGTGGATTTTACAATAGAGACATATGCTCAGCGTAGGGTCAGATATAGGATGATCATCGAGACAGATAAGCAGTTTGTAGAAGATTTGCTCATATTTTAGCGATACCTCGTTATTTTCCATTATATACGAGGGAAAAAAACCCACAGTCGATAATTAATCAGAGTGGAATCTTGATTAAACTCGATTTATGTTTAGTCTTCAACCACCAAGTCCTAGTCACTATAAAAATAAGCGTATGAATCTGGTAGAAGATTTAACATAACGTATAAACGTGCATCTATCAATGCAGTACAAAATGTTCCTAGAACTGTTTCTTCCGTGTATCAAGCTCTCATATCATTCAACTCAAGTTAATGAAGCGCAAATAAAAACTTCGCATAAAAGTAAATAACGGTCTCGATATTTACGTTCTTGCAATCGCGAGCTAATAAATCAAGTTAATATATCGTGATCAATCACACTTACAATTAATGGGACAAAGAGTGGAGCCGGGCTCATTGACATTGTATTGACCTTTTGCTTGTGTGACAAACGCTTGGACCAATCTTTCATATTTTGAAATGCAGTTTTGAGTATATACAGGCTATATTTCGTACAGCTACTCTGTATCCTTTATCGGCTGAAACATTTAAATTAATTTTGTACATATGTGTGAATTTGGAATGAAACGACCTATGTATACTTCGCAAGTTAAGTCACGAGTCAATACTATACTCATAGCAAGCAAATAATTGCAATTAATTCATAACTCATGCGTCTATATGGCAGTAAGACGCAAGCATATTGGCACATAGGTGTCATTGTTTTCTGAGGAATGTCCTGATACGCATCAGCTGCGAGTGGCCCAATCAATTATGCTGCGTCAGTACACCGCACCGTATGAAAAGTACGATTTTGAATATAATTATGTAACATGTTTGTAGTCGGAGCAACTGTAGTACATTTATGCATGTTCATACTTTCATCCCGTGAGTCCACGCTTTATTAAATGTTATTATTTTTGCTAAAATTCGATGATTACGTTCTCGAAGAGCGTGGATAAACATAAATTCACTATTAGCGTTGTGAGTTAAACACATTTCTATAGATTGTAATATTATGTAAATATATGCTCTCAAAAAAAAAAACGGTGAAGGAAAACATCGTGAGGAAACCGGCATGTCCAAGAATCAAAAAAGTTCGACGACATGCGACATCTGCCAACCCGCACTTGGCCAGCGTGGTGGATTATGGCCTAAACCCTCATAGGAGGCCTGTGTCCCAGCAGTGGGAACATATATGGGCTGATGATATGCTCTCATTCAAGAAACATTTCCGATATAAATATTTCAAACTGATAACTCTTTTGTTGTCGATAGAGAACACAATCAAATTACAATAATAATTTTTTTACCACATTGGTTACCAAATTACTAACGTCAGTGTTATTTAAAATATTGAAAGAATAAACATTTTAGTTGACAATTATCGCGAGTCGTCTAAGGTCAAATATTCGAACCCGGCTGAGTACACAAAAGCGTTTTTGTACTTTTCTTTGACATTTTTGAATACATATTAATAACCTCTTTATTCGTTACTTTGTAAGAGTTTCTTGAAACGTTATCTTATTATTTAAACAGAGGTTTATTATGACTGGTATTCTGCAAACGCATTTAATAAAAATGTGTGTACTCAGATAGTTTAATGAATGCGGAATCGTTTGACAGTTGTTGAATAAGTGATCGTATTTCATAACGCATAGTATGTAGAAAATAGAAATACTTTTAAGTAAAACCTATTCTTATCTTCGGAAGTAATCTACATTTAACAGAATTAAAGCATGCAAAAATCTATCATTAAAGTTTAATTGCAAATCCTTTTGATAGTTAGCAACACAAGCAAAGATTAGTATTCAAATGCGTATGGTAAAATGGTAACACTGTAGACTACATTAGCGTTATCATGTCCATGTTTACTACCTGCTCGCTCCAGTTACACAAGTCGACAAATATGTTGATAATAATTATCTTCGTCAACATTCATTGTTTTGACTCTCTTAATACCATGATGCAAGTTGAAGATTAATATATACGTATGAAAATAGAACGTGCTTCAGAGTAACATATCAAAGACGCGCGGTGACGTGTGAAGAAAATGTGAGCTTATTTGGGTAAATCTTTTCGCATTTAATCGTGTTAGCATGGCCAGTGAAAGTCCATCCGATAATTAAACGTGAAGATTATTTAAAATTACTATTTAGTAAGTGCGTATTAAAAAACCAGCTAGCCTCGTGGTTTCATGATGTTATTTAGCTATCCTTCTTATAAATGGATTACTCAAAAAAATAAATATATCGAAAGTGGTACCTGAAGTTTGCGTATTCAAACCAACAAACTCTTCAGTAGCTTTTCAATAACTTTTTTTTGCTACTTGCCTTCACCGCGAATCTTTTTATTTAAAAGCTGGTGCCTCCCGTGCGGTCCCATTTAGTTTTGTCTAGTTCTGACAATTTGAAGGCCGCTTAGTTCTTTGATAAATTGTTCGAGAACAATTTTTAATGGTTTATAGGAGTATCACGAATAAACAACAATTTAAATATTATGGCATTATGACGTCATGCAACAGTCATGGTTCCAATAAGCAAATTTGATATTGTTGATTCGTTTCACCAATTAAAGCTGCGACAGACGCTGACTGTACGAATGCGAGTCTAAGAACTGTTTATTCATTATAACTGAATGAATAACTGACGCATACTTTTCCTCCATTATAAATCTGATTTACGTCTTATGCGGTTAGGCAGTTTTACGCAAACCTGGATTATTCATGAGTAACCAATGAACATTTGCGGTAAAAAACGAATGTTTTGTTAATAATAATTTGACATTGTTGATCAAAATTCGTTTTAAATCCATATAGTAAATCGTCGTCTCAGCCGTAAGACGTCCACTGGTGAATAAAGGGCTCCCTCAAAGACTTCCAGAACGGCCGATCACCAGCGGCCTGCATTCATCGGCTCCCAGCAACCTTGATCAGGTCGTCTGTCCATCTAGTTGGAGGCCGTCCTACGCTGCGACGTCCTGAACGTGATCTCCATTCGAGAACCTTTTTGCCATATAGTAAATAATTTAACTATATGGATTTAAAACCAATGATATGATATATTCAACTCTGTACAGGGTTTAAGGCCCGTACTACGTACGCATAGTATTTTGAAATGATCCTATTAATATTATAAATGCGAAAGTTTGTATGGATGTATGGATGTATAGATGTTTGTAACTCTTTCACGTAAAAACTACTGAACCAATTGCAATGAAATTTGGTACGTAGACAGCTGGACAACTGGAATAACATATAGGCAACATTTTATCCCGATATTCCTACGGGATACGGACTTACGCGGGTGAAACCGCGGGGCGCAGCTAGTTCGTAAATAAGAGAGTCAAGTACAACAATTCGTTTATTGTCTTAATTCTATATGGTTTGGTTAATGGTTAGGTGTATGTGCGATTTGTATGGTGATGTGAGTATTATCACTATTCATAGTAATACTAAAATGTGGCGTGTCGGCGTAAAATGGTGACAGCGCGCAACGTGAGACTTTTTATAGAAGCGCTTTTGAATAGTCTTAACATAATTGTAACCATTTACCATTTACCAGCGGTTCGGTGTTTCTACAGAGAAGAACCAGTAATACACGGCATAATAGCGTATACACGGTAGGTATAAAAAATTTTATCAGTCGTAATGTAAATGATAGCGATACCTTGACGAGATTTGCGCGACACGGACGGTCTTGATTGAGGTTCAGTGCAAATGGCATTATAATGTCTTGATGCACTGTGTACTTGACTATTTATATCGGTTACGTGGGCCAATTTACCACTTTGTTTGCGTCAAGTTGAAAAACACTTTACCAAGACTTTAACAATAATTCTTGTTGTAATATAACGTAATACATGCATACATGAAATGTTGGTCTATGCTGAAGCTAAACAGTCTGTTTATCAGTCTGTTTGAACGCGTCTATCTCAGTAACTACTGGACCGATCTCAAAAAATCTTTCAACGTTGGATAAATAGGTACGTCATCGCTAAGTCCCTACGCTGGGGCTATATATAAAATTTTTACCTTTATTTATTCAATAAAAAGCTTTAATAGATTTCTCAAAGGTTACATCTACAAGTACATGGGCTTATAAAGTACTTACAATACAACACTTATGTAAAAAAGGTACAGGCTTTTTAGAAAATATATACTGGCTATTACATTTAAAGCCTTAGATATTAACTTAATCCCATCACGTCAGTTTCCCATAGACACGTCTTTCGCGAGTGAAACCCTCAGTAAGGTGTGATCGCACCAGAAATAGCTCCCTCTTCCGTCGACCGAAATATCTTTGTCGCCGGCGCACGCGCACGCGCACAGGATATTCTAAGAGAAATGTGTATTCTTTTATGGACAAATAGTACCTATACTTATATTATAGAGTATTAGACATAGTATTTTAATTAATAACTAAAACGACGTTTGATATGCAGTGGTATTTGTAAAAAATACTATTTATATAGATATGTATCACTTTTAATTGCGGCTTCACCCACGTACTCACAGTAAAAGATAGGTTTTTACCAAATAGTACTGTGAGATTCTTCGAGTTCTTGTGAGACATCCGGGATAAAAACTATCCTACGTCCTTTCTTGTGTGAGTACCTATCTGTGTACCAGATTTCATTCAAGTCGGTTCATTGGTTTAAGCGTGAAGAAGAGACTTGGTAGAATACTATGGTAGACTTCTTCTATTCTTAGATAAAATTTACACATTAGGCGGGATAAGACCATCAGCTACCATTAACTGTATAAATATCACATCCTTGTTCATAAAGTAAAAGAAACGTCATTCGTAAGTCATCTTTAAATTACTGTATGATAGGATAGTAACAATGAATCTCTAACCAAATTTGTCGTTATCGAAATTCTAACTAAAGTCATCCTTAGCCCGCCGCTCCCGCCGCAGACCACAGAACTATAAACAAACGATCGTGTCAACAGTGAATCAGTGATACACAAATACGTTTTGGCGATGCGAACCGGCGCGGGCGCTTGAACCCGCGGCTATATGCGTGTTGGCGCTGCGCCAGCGCACGGATTGTCTGACCTTATTGTGCTGGATTTGTAATTAATATGCTATATGTTGGGAAATAGTAATTTTTATTTGGTATCTTTATTCATTAATTACTGTATGAAAATAATAATGTTTTTCTTAATTATGGCTTATGTTATTGGTAGGTAGCCTCACAACTGATGTAATTATATAATTATATATAAAACTAGTATTGCCCGTGGCTAAACTAGTATCGCACGCGTTAAATACGGAAAATAACCTTGTCCCCCCCTATTCTTAATTTTTTTTTATCAATTAATGATAGGATTATCTATATAAGTAATGAAAAACTGATTTTATTTGTAATTGATGTCAGATGCTTAACGAATAATATTTGTCATTTCTATTAGTACTCATGAATATAATCTCTCCAGGATCCTAGTGGGAGCGCCAGAGGACGAGCCCTATCACGTGAATGGAGTGCGGAGGCCCGGCGCCGTCTACCGCTGCGAGCCTGGCCGAGGCTACCCGCCCGAGGACTTCGCTAACCCCCTGCAGAGTTGCAGCCTTATGGAGTTCGACAAGAATAGAAGTGAGTACAAGAATTATGTGCTTTTTTTGAAAACTGACGGTCCGATATTAGCAGACGATTGGATGATGTATTTGTTCAATGTTCAAATTCAAAATTTTCTTCAAAGTCAAAAACTTCAATTCGCGTTAACTTTTAGTAAAGTTTTGTTAAATAATCGATGATTGTCTTAGAAAAAGGTTATTAGCATTATCAATTGTTTAAAACAAAACGTCAATATGTAAGTTTAAAAACAACGCATGAAAAAAAATCTTGGATAGTGCTTTCCAAAAATAAACAGCGAGTAAGCTGTGTTAACTGAATGTGTGTTATTTGTTAACGCATCATGAATGGATCGAAAGAAAATTTGGCACGAGAATACACATATTTTTTAAAGAAACACGTAAGTAGGTTTTCCAAAACTTCTTCTTTAACATGAAGACACTTCATTATGAAAATAATTTTGATTATGATAGGTAAATTATATGTGATTAACGCAGTTAGTGCATTATCCAAGTACCATTAAGCAAACACTTATTATAGTGCAATCAATATAATAAATGAATAATCATCAACAGCTTCCTCTGTATTATGTAAATAATAAAGTTCTGCGAAGCATGAAGATATTTTTAAACCGTCCATTTTATTTTTAACTGGAACGCCCCACAACTATTTACGTCACACGCTCCGAGATAAACTAAGTATTAGGTTCACGTTTTTGACCTTCCACCCCTTTTGCAACCATGAGTTGTCACAGTCATCTGACGTGCCTAAACGTCCTACAAATTATAATTGTACCCTTTCCATTTACGCTGAACTATGATGCTGGGAAACAAATCACCTTTCATGGCGTTCAATGGATGTGAATTTCTCTTACTTATGGTGGGCAGGATTTATGAATGTGTTCGGTTTGAATGGCGATGCTCCTGCGCAGCGTGACAGGCACCGCGCACGCGCTTTTGATTTACAATACCCATGTTAAAAGGCTTTTTGATATTTGTCGGGAAAATCAAGATTTTTAAACAGCCATTCTTGGAAGCTGATAGCTTGCTCAGAATATTTTGTATCGATAATTTATTTTTCATTGATTGTGTTCTGTATTATACATGTTGCTCGTTTGTTTTTGTAACAGCGAAATACGCGTTTTTTTTACATTTTTCTATAAGCCAGTCCATCTGGTTTTCAGATCTATTAAACAATCATGGCGTGACATAGATAAATTTTTTTTTTCTAAAGCTGTTCGATGAGATTAGTTATAATTTAGGAAATGACGCAGTGATATTTCAATGTGTTGATGTATTTCAGTAATAAGTAAGCAGTAAGTTAAACTTCGTTAGTTAGTTTCGATTAGTCAAGATCCAGATTTCAGACAGATCATATTACATATAAAAGAAGCATTGGATTGCGAATCGATCGATTTTTTTTTGGCTCACACCTATGTGCTGTTACTTTATGGAAATAAAACTGGAAGGGGATGAAACCGGGAAATAACACGTGTTGTAGAATAGCTAACGCGCGATAGCGTCACGTACACGCGATCCAAGCCATTTTATCCATTTTCGCGCACACAATGACATATGTAAATAATTTATATTATATTTAATGCGTTCGATAATCTCCACACTCTTACATACGTCTCGCAATTCATAAGGCGGTCTTTGTTGTTAAACGGATGCAGTATGTAACGTCTGCAGATAGCGCCATGCAAAACGTTTGTCGTCTTTATTACTTTGTGTCAGTTTAAATACTGACTGCATTGTATCGGGGATAATATACCCATAAATAGTTCGTGCACGAGGCGGACAAATGGGACTTGCGAGTGTATCTCACTTTGATAGATTGAGTATAATATTTTCTTTTGACAGCTTTTTAATAGTATTGGAGTTTTGAAATTATCATTTTTCTTAACATTAAATTCGGTTTTAAACTTCGAACAATAAGTTGAAGTTGAATAAGTTCATTAATTAACCTTAATGTCATTTTAATTAAAAAAGTGAAGTCCCGTGTCCCCTAGTGGGGTATGGGGCAGATGATGTACATCCGTTTCACTGATCGATTTTATTTAGGGACATGTAGGTGATCAGCCTTCTGTGTCCTGCCAGACCGAGACATTTTTTTTGTGCGTCCCCACCGGGAATTGAACCCAGGACCCCTCGGTTCTACGCTCACGCATTAACCACTGTACCAAGGAGGCGGTCAATGTCATTTTAATTATATTATCCTAAATTATAAATAACGTTTTGTAATATGTATAAACTATTTAAGGTTACCAATTTATTCTAAGTCTCGTAGTGCGTGGTTTCAACATTTGTCTTCTTTAAGAATCTAAAAAGATTAAATCAATTACGATTGCAGTGCCAACAACTATCACAAAAAATAAAGATAAAAGAAAGATGTTGAATTGGCATTGCTGGCTCTGTGTGTTATATTGCTATCTTTCTAAATTTTAATCGTTAAATTTGTCAAAAACTACCCAGAATATTATTTTAAAGGCTAAATATTATTCTAAAGCTCAAACTGTAGCGACTGGTTACACCCTTAATTTAAGAGATATATTGACACTTATACCTCTGATGCAACTAACCAACTTTCTACCGAAAAATTAGATCTGGCAAATCAACGATTGCTCTGCTAATAAGATTCGATTACGTTAGCGGTTAGTGGGTCACGCCGCGGCGGTGGGTGTCCCGTGGGGGAACCAGTCCACCGAATCGCTACCGATCGGTTAATTGCCATTTGGAACGGTCATTGAAATGCTACGGCGTAGTTGTTCAATGAAATGTTAGCGTTTAAATTGTAGTGTTGTTACGTTTTGATAAGAAGTGTTGTTTAAAGATTTTGCTGATTAAATTGTCATTGCTTATAATTATTATAAATGAAAGATATTTAATTTTTAGTTCTATAGCATTCAAATGCTTAATATAATAAAATGAATGAAAAAATTCTCATTTATAAATCATACTTCTCAAAATTCTTTAACAAATCTGTTTTTTTTATAGACATAATAAATAATAATACTATAGTTATTTAACCTCATAGAAAATGTTTGGATACAAAAATTTTTAATCATGAGAAATCTCAAAGCTCACATTAAAAGGTCATGTACCCTTATCCAAATTGCTTTATTATCTTACCCACGTTGACTCAGCTTTATCTCGTAATAAAAAATCTGTATTTTATAGTGAAGTGACTAGATAAAGCCACTCGATTGTTTACAGAAGCCATCGTCGATTATCGTGCTTGTGAAATACCATCTATTCGATAAGAGAGCTTTAGATGGTAGTGAGGGATGTTGTATATCGATAATGTAACGAAAGGCGTTAATATTTATAGTTTTAGTAATGTTTTTGAGTATTTTTTCATGAATAATTTAAGTTACAGTTTGACTCATTTCTGTAACTTTAAAAGAACAATAGAACCGGTGAAACCAAATTGTTTCATGTGACATATTTTTATAAAGTAGTGGTCTAAAAAGCGTTATTGGAACTAATACATATTTTTCAGTTCTTTGTTACTACCTTGTCTTGTTATTAAAAATCTAGAGTTTTAAATGACATATAATTAGGTATACCCAACAACTATTTTTTCACATATCACAATTATTAGTTACCAGCTGCGCCCCGCGGTTTCACCCGCGTAAGTCCGTATCCCGTAGGAATATCGGAATAAAAAAATGCCTGTATGTTATTCCAGTTGTTCAGCTATCTACGTAACAAATTTCATTGCAATCGGTTTAGTAGTTTTTGCGTGAAAAAGCAACAAACACACACACACATCCTTACAAACTATCGCATTTATTATATTAGTAGGGTAAACTAAATTATTGTATTAACTACCATTAATATAATGTTTACGCAATTTATCGACATTCATCGCACAACCCTATAAGGAATACCGTATCGAGATATCTCATTGAACCCGCTTATCGGTAAGTATCAAATTAAACAATGGTGCACCCAAACTGCACTTTGAACTATAAGGTTACAGTTAATATATCTCATAACCTACACTAGTTCAATATTGAATGTGCTGGGTTCCTTTTCCTCACCCTTCCTGGTCCATTCCTTCTCTTCTTTAGTCAATCCATTCACTATCCTTCTCCCCGGAAAAGTGGGAAGCGTATTCACAGAGGCGTTACCTCTGCGAATGGTCATGGGCGGTGGTGACCGCTTACCATCAGGCGAACCACCAACTCAGTTCTTCTTGCTTTGCTTTTAAATGATTTATAATACAGTAATTGAGTTTTAATTGCATTAATAGATAGAAAATTATAGGAACCATAAATCATATATAATTTACCGAGATTTTTCTTATATGGACTTAAAACAACAATCATTGTTTAAAATAACAAACAGAAACTTGAATTTAATTTACAAAAATACTCAAAACAACTCTCCAAATATAACCTCACAATTTCAAACATGTTTTAAGCCAAATTTGAATAGCAGAACATTCCATTACGGTCTATTTACCAATGCTTAGCGTTAGAGTGTATACAATTGTTTTGTGCCCTAATTATCCCCGTGTCCCTTCACGAGCAGTTTGCACGATCGTACCGTGATCGTCGCCATTGATAAGCGATAGTTTGATTCTGAATCTATAATATTATATAAAAGGGAATTTAGAATTAATACTAACCAGCGTTTGCCCCCGGCTAAGCACGCGTTAAATTTGGAGTAGTTTAATGGTTGTTATTATACATAAAAAACCTTTTATTAATGCTCTTAAATCACTTTATGTATTAAAACAAACCCCATCAAAATCCGTTGCGTAGTTTTAAAGATTTAAGCATACATAGGAACACCCAGAAAAATCGACTTTGTTTTATACTATGTATTGATAAACTTATTGAAGTGCTTATAAGCACTTATAATTATTTTTTGTTATTTATAACATGAACCATACAATAATTATAAAGAGAATAATTTGACAAAGAATGAAATTAACGAACATGCAAAGTCTTTTAGCATACTAGTAATGTGAAAGTTTTCGTGTTTAGTTTCTATGTTTTTTTTTATATCAAGAGAAAACGGCTCTGTCGAATCGGATGAAATTGAATGTGCATAAAGTATATAACTTTACTTAACATATACCGTGCTTAATCCCACTTGAACCTCTGCGAAGTCAGGGACACAGCGGCTACATCAACAATAATATTATGTAAATTTGTCAACATACTTGCCTCCCACATGTTTACCAAATTGTATCATTACTGTACAACATTCAATCGGTACAGTAGTCATTAAAAACACTTACGTAGGCCCGATATTTGGTTGCGTGGGCCCACGCGTGGGACGCCAGCCATTGACAAGTTAAAAGTGCGCTTTCAATTTTATATCAAAGCCGTGGCACTTGCGGTACTAAGCTCTTAAAATATTTGTTTTCAATTATGTGTGCATTTCTATTGTTTTATTGATAATATTATTTGATTTATTTTATTTATTAACGGAAAAAGAAGAATCTCGTATCGATTATTATTTTTGCTATTAAATTAACTAGAAGTTAGTATAGAGCGTGACTACAAAATAAAAATTTTAACTTATACGAAGGTATTTAATGTCAAACGATTGTTTTATTCATCTTTTATGGCGCGGTCAATAGGCGGTTCGCCTGATGGTAAACGATTATCACCGCCCATGAACATTTGCAAAGGTAGTGCCTCTGCGAATGCGCTGCCCGCTTTTAGTGGGTAAGAGAAAAGAAACGGATTCATCACAGGAATGAAGGAATGGACTGGGACGGAATACAAGTAGGCAAAGTATTCTATCATTCTCGTAGTAAATGCGAAAATACTCGACCGGACAAAAATCAGAGTTGTCAGAGTTCAGTCATATGCCAAACAGTTTAACGAAACTCCGAAGAACGGGATTATTCCAATACCATCTTTCTGTCTCCAACCAGCTACCGAAACTTGAATATCGAACAAAATTTGTTGTCCTGCTAGGAAAGCGTGTCATGTAAAATTTACTCATACGATTAGTACTTTGTCTAAACAGTGGGTTTGGATGTGCAAATCGATCGGCGTAGGCTCTAACGCGTTATATCCGGTGCACAAGGCCTCTTAAAATGGTCGCAGATGTTAGGTCGAGATCACGATTGCTAACAATGTAACGGTAGCTATTCAGTATGGGTAGATTTCGAAAATATTTGTTGTTTGGAATTAGTTTAAGAATTGCAGTGAATTTTGTTTAATGTGTCGCCTGAAAGCGCTTACACCGCCTATAAAGAGAACTCTTTATGCGAAGCCAACTTTTTAAAATTAGAGGGATACCTACGAATGGGGAGTAATCGATCTTCTATGGAGTTGTGCTATCTTCTCCGGTGCCTTTGGCATGCTCGACTACCACACACGAATATATCATACGGGATAAGTAATTTTGCTAAATGATTTAGCATAATTTTATTTCAATTACATGCCACAGCTTTTAATGTTTGACTGAATCTTAAATATATAAAAACTGCCTACCAAATGTATCTTACTATTTCTAATCAATCCTATCTCAAAACAAATTTATTTCTTTAATTATACTTACATTTATAACGGTAGACGTCAATTCCGTTGAAAAACTTTTTCCTTTTATTTTATAAAAATGTCACGCCAGAGTAATTAATGATGAATGATAATCAAGATCCGTCATCTGGGCTTCCGTAACGCGATACAGTTTCCGCCGGCACGTTTGACGCGACCATCAAAATGTTCAATACTATGAACATAATTATGTAACTTTAATAATCTGTGGCTAACATGGTGTGGAAATATTATGATCTGTGTGTGGTGATTGCGGAAGATATAAAAAAATAAGTAAAGGTGGTACCACTAAAGGATATATAGGATCATAACAGGACGGACAGAAATTTCAAATTAATACAGGACGAATATTATAGACTAAAACTCAAAGACTGTACGTGTATACTGATGGATTTTAAGTTACAAGGATCGGTAAGAATTATATTGTCGTGAAAGCAAAACTTGCAAGGGTATAAAGAGGGTGGAAATTTGTGTAGGGAAAGGTTGGTGCATGATACCGTGCCTAGTAATGTAATTTAGTTTAATTAACAACTGTATCTAGTCAAATTAATTCCCATTAATGCGAATGAAAATGTGAATAAACAATGTATTTTTACTCACTATTTTTGTACTTTACTATCATCTATAACCTAATAGTATTATCAATATAACCTCAAAATAACCTTCTTATTTGTTTAATATAGGTTTCAACATTGTAGTGCAAGTTAATAGTGATTACTCCACAAGTTGATTGAGTGTCGAATACTCCAATTACAACCACATTTGGGGCGAAATAGCAGCCATTTGCGAAACATTCATAAAGCCTTTCGTTTTATATAAAACTGGTCAAGTATAAACAGTACATTGTACATGAATTTTGGGCATTTAAATACGATTAAATAATAAATTTAATGTAGCGATTGGTATATAATGAAGTTGACAGAATAGATCCGGAATCATTAAGAATTTCTTGGTGAAGATTGTAATCTATGATGAGAGTAATAGCCCTACCCTAACAATTCAAAAACTGTAAAATATATTTGCAGGAGTTTTAAATAAGTAAATGTAACAAATTTGCTACAAGAGGCTTCAATTTGAGGTTGTTTATTTCGCCAAGTTAAATAAGGATCGAACTCGAGAATGGGACAATAAGCCGAATATTTGCATACAGCTTTCTTTTATCTTTTGTTGTGTGTGAAAGGAGACGCGAGATAAATTGTTTTTAGCAAAAGGCATTTTCGTAAATTGTTTACTCTGTAGTGTTATAAGGTAATAAGTTAATTAAAATTTACTCGATATCAAAGATTTGCTAGTGTGATGCTAGTTTTATATTCTCTATGCGATTAATATCGCCAATCATTTCTATAAACAATTTTAGCTATTAAAAGGCAGCACGCGTGTTTATCTATTTATGAGTTTTGGAAAACCACATCGAAACCATTGATTTTCTTAAGATTGTTTGATATTTGCTATCGATAAACCATTAAATTTTTCCGTATATACCTGAAGAACTTTAAAACTTGGTAGTAACGTTAATCACAAATTAGTCATAAACACGTTTTTTAAATAGACTTTGATTTCACTACACGCTGTGGTATAAATGTTAAGAAGTAAGATAGCTTAACATGTATACTATAGCGTTGATACTAGAATCCAATAGCGTGTCATAACCTCACGTAGCAAAAAAAAAAATCACCGTTTTTGGACAAACTTAAAAATCCTGTTTTATTTGCAAACAAGTTTTTGAATTGACACGTGAATGTGTAAACAGTTTAGCTTCTATAAGGAAACTAGTTTTGTCAAAACTTGTACCTAAAAGTGTGAACAACTAGCTAAAACACATAGTGATGTCATAGTTTTATCATACCAAATTCTTATAAATTGTGTACACTTGGGCAATTTTTTGATATATTCTGATACTAGAAATCGAGGAACATTAAAAATTATTGAGAATTTGAATAATAATGCGAGGTTTTCACGAGAAATTTGAGAAGCAAAACGTAACTATGTATGTGCAATTAAAAACTATGTATAACCAGTTACTAGAAAACACTGGACTGTGTAGCCCATCATACAATATGTGTAACAGTGAGATTACCACTAAAGTAGGGGACTTCACTTCTTATATATAAGATATATAAGTTATAATAACGTATATTTGCTAATAAGTGACCACACCTGAAGATACTCCTCTTTTCTTTTAAACAGTCTAGAGAATATAGAATTTTCAAATATGTTAATGATGTTTATATAAACTATCAATAATAAAGTAATTAACCGACCTCAATAAAGTATTGGTTAGAATTAATCAAACATAATCATTAAGATGCTCGCGTATTTTCCATCGAACATACCTCAGTTTAATTACACCGTTTGTCATGTGATTACATTATGGTATTTAGTCACGTTATTTTTATGATAAATATGATAAATTCTGTCTTTTATCAAATCTGGCTGTGCTCGTTCTGTAATTTGTTTTTTCTTTTTCTTATCTTTATAAATGAGCACATATTTACTTTATACTAGTATAAAAAATTACAATTGAATTGACTATCTTATATGTCAAGTATCTTAATTTACTTGATCTTAGTTATTGAATATTGCGTAACTAACAATCAAAATTTCTTCGCTAAAAACAGAAAAATAATGCATTTTATATAAATTCGCCTGAAAATTTTAAGGGACCTTAAAATTAAAGGCACCATTGAAATTCCAAATTCCATTCAAGAGATTAAGGAATTCCAAGCATACAATAAGATAACTCCGGCTCATTCGTCTTCTGTGTTAGTGCATTGCTCTGGCTGTGTGTACGGTTTCTATAACGCATGGTGCGTTACATCGCGTAAATCAATGGGGAAACGATATTATATTTGCTGATTATCATCTTACATCATGGCTCTGTAATGGGCTATAAAATGTATGGATTTTTATCAATGTAAATTCTCGTAAAATGTGTTGTACAGAACAAGAAGTCGAGTTCGCCGATGTTCTATCTTAAAATAAACCTTTGCTCCCTTTTCAACATTTCCCCTTATTTTCACTTTTAACGCCTTATATCTATTTTTGATAGCTGACACTTTCAGTTCAAGTGAACTTTATCAACTAGGAAATTGTCTTCTTACATTTAAATTATCAAGATTACGTATTAAACAGTTTCACTTTTAAAACATTGTCTATGTCTTGTACAGTGATTTTAACGATAAATTTCGAACATGATCCCAATTTAGCGTAGCCACGCGAATGGTACTCCAGAATCGCCATTTATATTGACGCGATGGGCCAGGTTCGTCGACCCCAAAACACATGGTATTCATCTGACTTCTTTATTGATATTGCATGCAATTCTACTTAAAATTGATTAACTTATGACCGAGAATGAGATGCGAATATATTGAATCAATTAGGTGCTGATGCAACGAAGACAGATATATCTGAACAGAAGAGATCGTTACGACATAGTTTGCAATTAATCTATAAGAGTTTATAAGTTCCTTTATAAGGGTTAGATATAATTTTCTCATATATATCAAACTACATGGGTCCATCATTGTACACTTTTATATCTTTATTAGTCAAGGATATATAAAATAAATATGATTTATAACAAACATGCGAGGACTGTTTCAGGGTGTTAAAATAATTGTACCAGTAGCCCTACAATTGTAGGGCTACTGTCTACTACTTCTACTGTAATTGCCCTGTATAAACATACATTTCAGACTTAACTTTATCGAATTCGAAGCGCGACGAATTCATTCAACCACACCTTATCACACGTTCTCGTCGCAGTATTTCTAACATTATGAAGACAATAAATAAACCTTACAATAGAGAACCTTAGGAGAACAAACCCACACATGTCCCCCTTACAAGCTGATTTATTAAATTAGAACACTATAACAATTGGACGATTCCCAAAGTTTTGACAACACGCGACGGATGGTCTATTATTTCCGCGGTCAATCCGGGCCCAATTGGTCTCAAATTGAATGAATTGCCCAACCACTTGTTGTTAATTGATGCTTAAATAACACACGCTTCCTACTCACTGCTTGATTGATTGGAGGTACTTGGTTGTCAGTTGAATTTGAGAGCTAAATCTCCTCTTAAAGTTACTACAATTATCATAGATAATGGTCGAAGTGGAAATTTTATTATTTGTGTTTATGATAACCCATTTGAATATATTTTAATCGCAATTCGTTCTGCAGTTTCGCAAAATATTGGTTCCAACATCTGAATAACTTTCATGTGTCCATTACAAGTTGTATGTATACTTACCATTAGTACACCATTAAGAATTATTGTCAACGATGTTTTAATAAAACACAGAATGTAAATTAATCGTAACCACGGTAAAACAAATACAGATCATGAAATATTTTTCCTTTGATATTCGATTACACGTCAAATATTTGTGGAAATCAACGGAGACATACGCCATGCATCAGCAAAGCCCTCGAGGACTGGTTCTGTGATCGTTGCGCACGCGCAGCGCATCGATGCCTCTGGAGTTTATTGTTTGCTAGAACAATATAGCGGATGGAAATTAGAATAAATATGTATTGAACTCGAAATTACAGTTTTATCGATGTTCTAGTAAAATTGTTTTTAGATTACCGTGGAAGTAATGATCTCATTGGAGTTTTTTAAAGCCGATCCCACGACTACTGTTTATGTCTGATGCATGTGTTTGCGCAATTATTAAAGGTTATTGTGCTTTGAACGTAAACATTTCAGTTTATAGGATATTTTGTGAAGTATCTGCTTCTGCTATCTCATTATTCATTATGAGCCATCTTAGAGAGCTCTTATTGTAGCTTCGTTTTATGTTCTGCCTCGAATCCTGAAACATACTGAAGTCATTTTATTGGGATGTTACTAATAACTGCCCTTACATGTTAGATTGTCACGTTAAAAGTATACTTTAATTGACTAAGGAACATGTATTTCGTACCGACACGAAATCAGTTCTTGCGTGTTCCGATATAATTTAAAACTTTTCAATTATAAACTGTGTTTTACATGCGTTAATAACTGGCCTGTGCGCTGGCACACCTGTGATAATTATCCGGATCGAGAGGGTGAATCCCTCCGATAATATAAATAACGTACAGACATAATGAATACTTTGATGTGTGTTTATCATTGCGTGACGTAATTCCGTGTTTCATCGACCATTAAAATGTTTTAATTTTTTTACGACGAGTCCGCGTTGGTGTTTCTGCTTGAACTAAAAAACTTTACAAATCACCGATTTGTGAAGTATTTTAGTTTTAGATTTTATAAATAATATCTATTCTATGTTTCGATCCCAAAAACGAGAAAAGGTTCTAGTTCTGAGTTTGTTATATTTAACTCCGTGGGTTTTATCAATTAACGTGATTCTTAGAGTGTTTGTTAATAAGAAATGGTTGTCATGAACGTGAGTGAAATTTTATGAAAAAAAATATACATAAAATCATATAATAGAATTCTACGTTACAATTAAATAATATGTAATACAAAATTTAATGTGTCTATTTCGTAATATACTAACGGTCCCACACCCTAGGGACGCCTACGTTCATTTCGATGAAATTATTACAAATTATAATAATGCAACAGCATTGATTCGGCTGAGCGGTCGTGGAGTAACGCTGAGACAATGATATATGAATAGGAATAATTACTTGTATATATATACAGATTATTATGTATGCCTTCGCAAAAATAAATAAATGCTTCACAATATTTGAGTTAAATTTAAATAGAAAAGTCTTATAGGATGAAAGTATTTGACAAAGCGATGTTTTTGTACTTACTTGCATGAATTATTTAATATTTACAATATTATTCAAATTGTTTCATACCTAATATAAAATAAAACCACTATAGATATCTTTATATGTTCACTTTTTAAGTTTTTCAATGGTTTGAGCAGTTTATTGCACAATAAACGATTATATGATACGATTCTTTTACATTTCAGTTTAAACGTGCCCATTGCGAAACATAAATTCAAGCAATTAAATTGAAATAATACTCGATTTCATATCAATCGATTGCTTTCCACCGATCCAACGTCTCAATCATAATTTCATCACTTCCGTCGACATTTTAAAAGCACTCCGGAGTCCTGTCATCAGATAAGTCTCAAAATGGCGACCGATATTAGTCGAATGGTTTAATTACAACTGTCGTTGTTAACAAATCGACGTCGAAACTTAATGTCTTAATGAAGGGTATCGTTAGTTATTATTTTTATACAGGCTGTTCACAAAATCAAAGAATAAAAAGCATATTTTTTTAAAAGAATATTATATATTAATTTTATTGATCAAGAGAGAATGGGGTCAATTTTTTTAACTATTTTCTATTATACTATTAGATTTTAAATAAAATATTTAAGAAGTACCTGACTCAGAGTTTTCTATTTCAAATCTTTATACACTTTTTACACCAATCCACTGATCGAATTCTTCCATCAACATTGAACATCCCGTATATCAAAGAATTGCCGCGCTATTGTGGCCTCCGTTAATTTCTTATAAGAAAGATAAGAACAATAAAAAGACTATAATTTACTGGTTGCAGTATAATGCATGCCATTAAAGGAATCGTGATACATATCGCATCAAGAGCTTTCGACGACGGACATACATGGCCCTCTCTGTATGGAAATCAAAATTGTATTTGCTTTATCATTTTAAGTATTTTATTAATTACATACGCCGCGGTTTAATGTCTTGTTCGTGAAATGTTGGCCATGAGTTTCGGTGGGGTAATTAAACACTTTGTGACTGATTCCAAACCGGATTCATTTATCATGTCGATGAAAGATTTTGCAAAATTTTGTCATGTCCTAAAATGTAACGATTGTGAGAATTATGACCGTCTATTTTCAGAACTGATTAAAATCTACAATGTAGTCCAATAATACACTTTCTATATATCTAATAGAAAATGGTTTAATTTTTCCAAACTATACAACTGATATTTATGCAATAGCTTTGGAATGACGTACATAAACATATTAGTAATTAAATTAATAAGGGATGTATTTTCCAATCCAGATTGACCAAATTGTGTTTAAATAACTGGTCTAATCCTAAAGGAAAATAGCTAATAATCTAGCTAACAGACTCGTTACTATTGGCACATTTCTTTAAGGAAATAATTCAGTGTCACAAGACAATACTTTCTAAAATCAATATAATAGATGCGACATGTCGCAGATAAGGCATGTCAACCATGCTATGACTAAGCTCGCGTGCACATAGCGTGCGCAAGAAATGGTCCCGTCGAGTTTTTCCCGTGACTCATGCCATGTGCTTTTGTAAAGGTGTTGCACACGTGCTAAGTTATTGTGATGTGTGTAATTTTCTTTATTTGTGTATCTTATAATTTATTTAATTTCACTGGACCTTTACATTGGGGATTGTTTTAAATCTATCGTTGTTGCGACTTTTTGGCTTGTAGAATTTCGATTTCTACAATAGTATCTATCTAACTTTTTTCTAGCATAAGGTAAAACGAGTAAAATTTATCGGTTTGAATAATTGTCATTAATAAACATGAATCGTTAATTTTCATTAACAGACACACATTTTCAGTATTTGACACAGCAAACTTATTTTACAATTTTCCATTAATTGAATTATTATTTAGAAATTTTCATATTTTAAAACCTGGACAATATTGTGTAATTAAAGCTTCGTTTGTTAAACTAACATTCATTAAACGATAACGTTTATCTAAATATATTATATCTGAGTTAAACAAGTTCTTTTTTAAATCATAATTCATAAAAATCAAGTTAATAATGTTAAAGTAAGTCAGTTTCAAGCCAGCAAGCTTGATATGGCTTCTGTCTAGACCAGACTTAATACCTAAGTTATGCTTAGTGGTTTTAACTTACAGTAATGTGCTATAAGTTGAAGTGCGAAGTAAATACAATATGCGTCATAACAGTTTAATTTATTCATTTATTTTCGAGTTTATTATCCCGATGTACTTGACCATTTTATGAATAAGATTTCATTTGGAGATATTTCGGCTAAGTCTTGTTTATATTATTATATCAATGATAGTAAGTGTTATTTTATATGAAGTTTGATGGTAGAAGAACCAAATAATATTAGTTCGAATTTTAATTAGATTTTATGCCTAAAAACGATGATTTAAACTTTAATTGTTTTCATACATAGCAATTAACAAAATATAAATTTTAGTTACCCACCCAATTCATGGTCATGCCAACCGTCGCTTAACCTCGAGTTTTTATGGTTTTCATAGCACTAATAACAATATATCATCCATGAAAATTTCATTTTGTGGGGAAATTTTACATAGATACCAACTGCCCCCGGGAAAGGTGCCGTCGATTATGACGATTCCCTACCGACCACAACCCCACTGTTTTCCGTCGAGACGCTTTAGTGGCGGCCACGGGAGCTGGCAATTAGTCGTCTGCGACTCGGCACGCAACCCTAACAATTCTCATATATATCTCGATTCATTACACAAATTCGTGTAGCGACTTCCTAAATCGAATGTCGGTACGATTTGTAAGTGTCAGAGCATAACACAACCACGTAGCTGTAGCAACATAACTTGTCGTGATATCATGGCTAATGAGACAGGCTTGTCATTCTGTACAGTCGTGTGCACAAGTGGTTGGATAAATTTATTTTTTATTATAATTTTTATGAACTTTTTATGTGTAATCTGTGGATGAGTAGTATACTCGTTGGTCATTTGCTTGTTAAATTAATCAATAAAGACATTAAGTATTATTATTTCGTCGATGGATTTTTGAAGAATAAAAAAAGAACTATTTACAATACCTATAATTGAAGAAAATTAATGGTTAAACTACTTAGAGTTATTTCTTAATAAAAATTGCACTTTTTATAAATTTATGCGATAAAATGCTTAAATCTTCTTACCATCATATGTCGTTGTATTATATTTTTCATAGACTTTTTGCCAAAATGTGCAATGTGAACAAAAAGGCGGTAAGATTCTTAAATCTCTTTTTAAACCTTATTTTGTCAAAATGTGCAAGTATCTAGCTACTTACATACATATTGTTATATATTTTTCACATGGCTGTCCACAATCAGTTAAAAGGGCATCCCTAAACCGATTAAAGCATGCGTGGTAGGGAGGGGGACGGGGTGGAAACTAACGATCATGCTTTACCTTAATATTATGACGTCATGAGTTTTTTAAATATTCGCCTATTAATGTCCCTTCATTTATCACTAGATCATGATTTCGTTTTTAGAGATATTACCTTCATTCGTCTTTTTTTATTTAACTGTCGTAATTATTTCGAATCAGAATGTAATTATATGTATCCTTAATGGGTAAATGTAATAGAAGGTATCTTATCATTACATCCTTATTCCTTCCAGTCTATCTTCAAACCGAATTCCTAAAATTTTATAAGAATTAATTAGGAATCTCGCAATTAACCTATTATAGGTTAATATTGAACAAACAAACTGATGTCCGTATGTGAGACACCCTGTGTATAGATCAAAGCGATTCCTATAAATTTCTTTAATAAGAATGCATTTAATCTTTTCATTAAATACAACACAATAAATAAGCACGTGCCTTCGTAAAAAAATACAACAACCTATTTACATCCATCATCCGTTAAGAACACGCCCCTAGTTTCCGAAATAATTAAAAATAATTAAGGTTTTCACTTAAATACAAATCATAACTGCCTTTTAACTGTACAAGCAATCTTTAACATACTTTTAAATGATCGTCACGAATGATGGTGGCCATTTTCTCACGGGATTAATATAATAATTTACTTTATACTGACTTTATACTTTATACTTTATTTATGTTTATAAAATAAAAAAAACATTATCACGAAGATAATGTTGACTATCATTACCTGTTTTTTAATATTCTATTTATAGTTTGAACTATCTCTGATTCATATAAGTGTATGCATGTATTTACCATTTACTCTGTCTTCATTGAAAGAAAGCCCGTAAAATATTTAAATACGCAGCGTTGTGAAATCTATGCAACGAATAACTTAATTTATATAACATTACTAGCTGACCCGGCAAACGCTGTTCTGCCTTACTCTTATCCTTTAAGGGTATGAAAAATAGATGTGGGCCGATTCTCACTAATACCCAATATGCACACAAAATTTCGGTCCAGCCGTTTCGGAGGAGTTTGGCAACGAAAACTGTGACACGAGAATTTTATATATTAGCTAAATACGAAAAAAAAACACTCACATTTATGTTCTATATTTTGATCGTGTAAAGGTTTTTTACCGTATTCAGACAATGGAAACGCGATCCACTAAAAGGCACGTCCAATGAATTTTTGCTTCGAAAATGAAACGTTTTGCCTCCTGGGCATTAAATTAAGTTATTGCCAGTGATTTTTCACTCAAACTCTCATATACAATCGATATTCTTATCATATTCAATCTTTTAATCGATAGGGCGATTGATTTTATGTTGATTGTTAAAATCTTTATATATCACAAGATCAATTTAAGATTTCGGCGAAGCCACAGCTGGTTTATTTTATGAATTTAGGAACCCTATAATGTGGATATTTCATAAATTTATTCACCGTTAGATACGTAAATGATCCCCTAGTGTAGGTATGTAGGTGGCCGGGGCAGACTGCTAGTGTAAAGTAAATGTAAAAGTTTATATAAATAAGAGGTTTTGAGTTTGAGATTGTATGAGGAACATTGAAGCATCAGTTTTTTGTATTCACTAAACACTATCATATCTGCAGCTTACTTTATTTGTGAATTGTGACGTAATATGTTGCAGTATATAGCAAAAAACCGTTAGTTATTCTAATCCGCTATCTAAGAGGAGGCCTCTATCCCAGCAGTGGGAACATAACTAGGCTGATAATAAATATTCGCATCATGATGAAAATGCACGGATCACAATTTTTCGACAAATAATAATCTCGCGGGATAGATTATAATCGAACGGTGTTATATGAACTCATCTACACTAATATTATAAAGAGATTTTATTTCGTATTTATGTATGATTGTAACGTTTTAACAATACATGTCTTAAATAAGTGCTGTTCTATAGGTGCTTCAATGATTAATTTTTAATATCAACAACATATGACAACAAGTTATGGATGTGTCTGTTTTATATGAATGTTCTCCGAAACTAAGGGTAAGGAAACGCATCCGGCACTTCCGAACATAGCTTTATTGTTTTTCGTGTTATTTAATATTTATTCAATTTAGGTACTTGTCTATTTGGATGAATTTTTTTGAATAGTATTTTAGTAACAACTTACTAAGCTAAGTTTACTAGTTACCGCATGGCGTTTTTCGTACCTTTTATTTTGTAATAGTAACTTCGCTTCTCGGGTGAAATAACTAGACGAAGAGATAAAAAAATCGCGCTGTTTTTTCATTAGGACAATTTCACACGCGTAATTCTATATTGCTTCGTAATATATAATATATGTGATAAGTAACTTCACATCCAAAAATATATTTCTGTCATCTAATCCAATAAATTTATAACATGATTAATATTGTTACAGACAACAACGTGGACAGTTCTCATCGCCAGATCGACCAGAAGTCCAATCAGTGGTTTGGTGCAACTCTCACCAGCACTGGAAGAAATGGACCCATTGTGGTAAGATTTTGATCATTGTTTATATTAGAGAAGTTAACCTTGATATGCATTCCTGCAACAAATCTGCCTCAAATTCAATATTATCAGATAAACTAAATCTTTAAAACGACCTGAATAGTAGTTGATCTAAATATGTATTATGTAGTCATATCTTCATCATATCTTGAGAAAGTATATTAAAGTAAAAATCACATTCTAGATCCTAAAACAAAGTAATTTTTAGAACAAATAACTATATTTTTATCCTCTACAACACAGCATTGTTTCAAAGCAATGGCATTTGCGAAGACGGTGACCCCATAAGAGTGACCTATAAAGTTTATGGGACGACTACACCCTTTCCTGCTGCGCCCAGTTCGCAGTCGGTTGATAGACTTGTCATTTACCTCAGATTTTATATATACCTACTGTTATATTGAGTGGAACTTATAGCACAGAGTAATAAACTTATATAGCGTATATTTAGAGGCCATAGTATCGAAGCACTTCCGTAACTGATAAACATTATATTTTTTGAATAAAAAGATTAGTAAAACCTTGAGAACTCTGTTCTATTGGAAAGTGATGATATTTATGCTTTCGTATTTATATTTTAAGCTGTAATTTCAAAATAAACGATATAAAATATACCACGTAATAGAGGCCAAAGCCAAACATGACGTTTGACGAAACTTTTTTCAATCATAACTTATCTTTATCAAACAAAGCAAGACAATCATACATAATTTCACAATAACGTCATCGTCGACAATAGGCGCACTAATTAACTCCGTACCATCAATACTTGTGACCTTAACTCGAAGCAATTTGTCAAACGCATCATTAGATGGCTGGTATTTGTAAGTGGGTCATTCCTGAGCCCCATAATGGGGTTACTTTTACGACTTGATACTGGATAATAAAAATCTGTGTCGGGTCAAACCCGTGGGTCAAATGTGTGCCATTACATTAGCTATATAGGCTCTCATATATGAAGAAAACTAATTGGTAAAGCTCATTACCTTTACGCCTTCTTTCGTGGAACTTTCTTAGTGGACATTAAATGTGTCTTTTTTATTTTTATTAGTGGATATGTACAAGTAATTTAGTTCTTATGAGATGAATCTTAGTGTTGATACTCATTCCAGTCGCAATAATCACGTTAAAAATCATTCGTAGAATCAGGAAGTTGAAAGGTATTGACCAATTAAAAATAAATTACACTTATGACTTCAGATAAGTCTGCTTATAAACAGAAATGAGGCAGGTATCTCCGATTTAAAGGTAAAGAGAGCATACGTAATAATATAATGAACTAGCTGCGCCCCGCGGTTTCACCCGCGTAAATCCGTATCCCGTAGAAATATCGGGATAAATAGTTGCTGTCTACGTACCAAATTTCATTGCAATCCGTACAGTAGTTTTTGCGTGAAAGAGCAACAAACACACACACATCCTTACAAAATTTTCCCATTTATAATATTAGTAGGAAGTAGGATAGTGCAAACACATAATTAGAATTAATCTTTAACTTCGTGCCTTTTTATTTCACTATAATCGAAGTGCTTGTCTGGAGATAATATGTCGATGCCTCGTTTGACTTCACAATTTTCTATATATTTATCAACAAAAATACATTTAATATATATACAAATATACATCTAAAAGTATGCATTATTAGACTGTGTTCGATATTATACAATTATAAATTAAAATCCTAATATATCAATAAATATTTACATATCACACGCATAAGAAATTCGTCCCTATTTACAACACACGATTCGAACAGGAAAATTAGCCCGATTACGAGCATTTATTCATACGTACGTCGGTTCGTTTTCATTGGTTCACTTTTTGCATTCCCAGAGATCACTCAAGCTCCGAGGCGTTTTTGCACCGTGCCCATATGGGGAGGAATTTTTATTGGGGTATGCCGAATTAGTGCAAAAACAGGACCTTCTCAGACTGTTGTTGCAATTTGTTTAGCAGTTTTATTCCATTTGCAATCAACGTGTGCGGAATGCCTGATGCCGTATAAGCGTTACAGGCTGCTCTGTACTTATGTGTGCGATTAATTTGGGATTACGTGAGATGCTTTTTAAGTACTCTCTCCCTTCAAATTTCGGTTCATTATTACATTAAATTAAGGTGAGTTGGTTACATGATTTTGTACGATATGACCTGTGCTAATTATATTATTGGATGATAAAATAAAAAAAAAATAACAAGTAATTAATTGTTCTGGAAAAAAAATCTAAATAAACTAATGAGTAACGAATGATTCATCGTGACTATATTACAGCTTCTGTTTAACATACTTCTTATTGATAATTTTTTAAGACTTATAAAGAATGTTCTAGCCTACTGTAAAATAGTTATTAAAATAAATACACCCTGTATATTTAAAGCGCTGTGTAAACTTATAATTGTTGGTTCGATCGAGTTTTTGTTGCAATCGTTTATTTATAACAAATCGCCAGCTTAGCTGAGTCGTCTGTATGCCCACCACATGCTATTGATAATTTTATTCTTATCCCATTCTCACGCCATTAAGGCTTTTTCAAGAAGATGGTGCATTTTTCATAACGTTTGAACACATACAGTTACAGTGAAGGCTATTTGATTCAAAATTACGACCTAATAGATGAAAGTTATGATATTATTGGTGTATTAAGTTGATCGTGTCTCTTCCTTACTTTTTTCTAGTATAATAACCGTACTACAATAATGGAGTATAAGTATTCCATTGTTATAAAATGAAATAAAGTGATGGTCGGCAAATGGACGCATAACAAAGTGTTTTATAGATGATTGTATCGTGAAATATGATTTTGATAAAACTTTTTTATATAATACCACTTATAAAGTGAGCGCAATTTTGAAAAAGACATAGTGAATTATCTTTAAAAATGTATTTATTTATTAACACTTTATTGTATAATGCACATATAACAGTTAACAAAAACAAATAACTAATATCTATTGTACAATTTGACGGCCTTATCGCTTACTAGCGAATTCTTCCAGGCAGGTTGCCTGTGATATAGAAAATATAAATTTTAAAAAGGTAGAAAGTGCATAAATACATACAAGAAAGTGTACAAATGTATAGATAAGAAATTAATATATATATATAAGAACAAAATTTATCGTATCTAACTTTTTTTCTGTGCGAAGGTCTAGCTGTCTCTTTAAATATACATTTTTCTGCAAAGCGGTATCACGCATATCGGCGACACATCAGCGATTATAATTGCAAACACACCATGCGATAAATCATTAGATATCGCGTCGTATCCGTCGCGTCAACCGCACTTGCATAAGTGCGATTCTTTTAAAGAGCTATAAAAACGGTAGAACGTGACGCAGAAAAAAAAATATGTGTGCGATTCACACACGATAGAAGTGAAACTTCAGTAAATCGACAAAAGAATGAGATGAATATATAAAAATATAAAATAGTATGTATATTTCTGTCTCATTCTTTACCGGCTTCATTCTACACATTTTTGTATATTTGTGCCTCTTACCTGTCGTTTTTTCCGTTTCATCAGATTTGAAATCACAACGATTCTAAAGAAGATTCACTTCAAAAGTTTGTGTGGTAAGAAAATGGTGCGATAAAATTTAGTTCTTGAAATTAATAATAGCTTACTCTGAATGGTAGTGATTGTGAAATGATTAGATGTGCTCAAATACTATTATTAACAGAAACAACAACGGTTTTATAATATTTGCTTGTTAAATTTTATTTTCGATCAAATAAATTACGAAAATCAATTGTAAAAATTATGCCAATATGCAATTTAATCTTACCGTAACCTATATGTCTTTATTGTCGAACTCGTATAATACTTTGAGAAAAATATTTCCATTGCTTATAGTATCTGTATAAAATTTGGTACAGATATTGATTATAGTCTGGATTAGCACATGGACTACTTTTCACCCGGGCTAATATGGTGGTACCCGGGTACCACGCGATTGACGCCGCTGATTCCAGCTAGTACTATATAATATTACCATTTTCCTCTAACTAAACGCAAATAGATACGTAGACTTACTAATAACAAAATATAGAAACGTTACTTTGTTGACATTGGGGCGCGTCTATATATTATGAAGTCTATGTTGATGTTGATGAGACAGCTATATATGGTGTCCGACTGATCGGTGTCACGATAGACCACTTCTCCGTACTTCGCATTGTTTACTCGTTTCCACTTACAGCTTCTTAACGTCTTTCACTGAATATTACAATTTAATATCTGTAAAGATACAATAATTCAGTTATTAGGCACCTATAGGTACCTGTAACGGGTAGGAATAATATATAAATTGCATTAAATTTTCTATTTATTATTATAAATTGAACTTATGTATATGCAATGTGTATATAAATAGAAATTACATAGTTTTTTATAGAATTATTAATTTGCTTGCATAATTTAGTCGCGAATGACAAAACAACACATGGATATGTAAAATAAATGAGACAAAAAAATACATGCATGACACATAAATGCTAATTACTTTTTCTGTTCCTTTATTCGAAAATTAATGAATAAACATAGCGCCAAATTCCGGTCACCCTGTGAAAAGGGTATTTAAACAAACAAATTGCGCGGTGATTTGTCAGCCATGTTGATTTCTTGTGACGCACCAAATATGGCGGCAGTTGACAGGCGCGCGTCTGCGCCTTATACGTCGCATTTCACGTATTGTCTTCAGCCGTGTCTGCGATGTTTTGTGCTATCAGACCTTTTTTGTAAGCCCCCTAACAGATAATAAATATGCTGGTTTGCGAAGTAGCTGGCGACCACTGAAATGGTGCGGATCGATGATAAAAACTTATTCGAATTATGAAAATATTTATGATCGCCCATTTAATTTTTTAACAGTTTGAGTTTGCTTACCGGGTAAACCTAGATTTTTTTAATACTTTACTTTAACAGTCTTTACATTTCCTTCGTTTCTTATTGACTTGTAAGTATTCGAATATAAATCAGAACTTCATAAAACCTGTAATTCATAATTAATAACATGTCTTATGGGAATCTCAAATAAATCCATTTAACATTCTATTAAAAGATCAATGAATAAGAAATTCGACACGCGTGCCGTGAAATGTAGCAAAAACCATTAGAGATAGGGTTATGAGGCTTCATTATGATCTATTATAAGTGTGGATTAGTTCCGCTTAACTATTTAATGACTGTATTGTTATAGTTAAAAATTAAACAATTTCAATTTGATACAACAAATCGAGTTGATTACATTTAATAGAGCATGCCATTTGGTTTGAAAAGTCGCTTTATTTTTTAATTCTTAATCTGCATATTGTACAGTTAAAGTATCAACACGAATAAAATTCATATAATTACATGAAATATTCGGTTGATACACAAAGAAAGATTATTCTGTTAAATTTGTTACATTGTTACTTGCCGTATGAACAATACTTGCCGTATCAAGAATTCTAAAAATAGTATACTTACTACATAAGATATGTTCCTAGTACTACCTACTCCTGAATGTCGCGTAAACTACGTTACGTTCTCAATTTGTAGCGAATTTTATTTATTTATTTATCATAAGACACAAGTAATTCACAGATATATCTACAGTTCCATCAGATATAGATATACATGCTCCATAAACTTTTTAAAAACTAAAAAAAAAAAAAAAAATTAATAAAGTATTTTGAATAGGTTATTTTATACAATCAATTTCGGGGCTAGCATTGAGCAGCCTAATTACGCGCATAAGCGAAGCGTTCTTTTAATGATAGATAATTTAACATCCAATATACATATGTAGAACAGCAATTTTATCATAGATATCTATGGATTTAATACAAAGTATTTGTAATGAATTGATTAATAAATACACAAGCAGTACTCTGTCGCTTAACATAGCTATCGTATACAGCTAGCGTCGCCTCCATCCTTTGAGCAGGAACACCGACAATTATCGTTTCGGCATCAAGGTGAGTGCCAAGTCATTGTACTTACTATCCTATAGGAATATCGTGATAACTCTCAACGCAGAGAAAGCATAAGTCACCTGTCACTAGATAAGGGCATGAGTTTAGAAAGTCAAGGGTGTATGTACATAAACATATATGTATATAGTAAATATAAGAAAAAACTATTTTCTCAGTGAGATAGATGGATTTTGCTCAAAATAGACTTAAATAGATAAATAGATATTAAAGGGATACTTTAGAATGCCTAGTAATTACAAAGGTTATTAAATCTTCATTGTTTTACATATTGAATGATTAAAAAACGTTTCAGGCGTGCGACAAATATCCGCCAAATTGTAGAAATGTAGTATTACTGTAAAGGAATAATGGTAATATACCTTTTATAAATTCAATAATTCTATTAATAAAACTTTTAAACAGCAAGTGATATATTACCATCGATCATATAATTCATCAGTAAATTTTATTATTTAAGTCGATTGTGTTCATAAAGTAAAATACCAGTATATAAGTGTATATATGTGTGTGTATATAATCTATGGCTGAAGCGGTACTTCTTCCCAAGAATATTACGATAGTTAAAACAACGGTGCGTTCAATGATAAAATATAACCAATTCATACGTACGCTTTCAAGAAGGCATGTGAATTTAAACAGGGTTTGAAATTTTAACAGCACATTTGCCTTTTGTATTGTTGTCAATATCTCCGAGCTGTGTGATAAAAGATCAATAAGAAAATCATTTTGTTTCCTGTTGAGGCGTCTGCGCAGCAAATAGGCGTGATATACTGCGCAGGCTTTTACTATTTCTCAGCTTGATTAGCGATTCAATTATAAGCGATTAGCGATTAGGTATATTGTTTTGTAAATAACTTAATATTCTATTCCAATAATAAGACGAATTATTTTTTAATTATAAATACGATTATGATAATTCCAGGTTAATTTATATTTCGCTGAATGACTACGAAGTCTACTTCGATTGCTTCCTTTTACCGTGAAGACTTTTTCCAAATTTCGTATAATTCAAACACATTGATATCCTTAAAAAATGAATAAACAGTTTCATATCTACTATGCGTATTCGCTTTCCCTCTTACCCTGTACTACCATACGTCGGCATCAACTTCGCAATATAATAACGCGGCGTCTTCAGCTAATAATACCCCATTGTCCTCCTGAGGCAGATACTGAATAGCTTATAAATACCCTATCATCTGATAGCTATAATTAAACCTAATGCAACGGCAGTTTCTGCGGACAATTGAATCTTTGTGCTAAAATTGTTTATTGCAATTTGTTATTATGAAGTTAATTGTCTTTGTGTTGTTGAACAACGGTTTTGAACTCAAAATCAAATTCGAAATGGTTTATTGTAAAGAAGTACCATCGATTTTTATTTTTATTTGAAAGTAATTGCTGTGAAGAGTTTATTATGCAAAATCGTTTATAAGCATTGTCTTTTACTTATATAATCTAATAAAGATAATGAAATATGGTAATTCCTTGTGAATATTTCAAACATTGAAACATCTGGTTTCAACTTTGTCATAAAACATTGTATCAAATAGCGAACACTCGCAAAGGACATATTTTTCACATATCTAAACTGTAGTGCATATTGCAAAACAAAGAAGCCCAAGTTTGGGATAAATGGTACGCTGAAAGGTTTTCGACGTCGCGCCAATGGGTGCCGGAGCTATACATGGCGAGATAAACTTACCCTTTGCTTGTCTATCCGACAAATTGATGTGATTTATTCTCTATTGTATAGCTGGCTTGCTTTTCAGCATATAGCGTACCTTTTACGTTGTGATGTATAAATCCTGCCGTACTTTAACAACGTTTGTGTCGATATTTAAGTGATGGTTTAGTTTTTAACAAATTATTAATCACAAACAAGTCTTCCGCGTTTTCGATGTTTTCATAGGAAAATATGGGAGTCTGTACAATTAAAAAAAGAGTCCCAAGTAGTAAGATTACTAATTCCACATCCTTTTCTGGCGCACGCAACCACACGTAATTTATGTTTATTTATTTTTTATTCCTATTTTTATCATAATTTTCTGTATTTTTATGTAATGCTATTATTTGTGTGCTTGTTTTTTAAAATAAAATATTCCTTTTTTCTAATTAGAACTGGAGATATCGAATAAATGCAGATTCAATATCTTAGTTGTACTAGTAACTACATACAAAAATTCATATACCGGTAGTTATAATTAGGGACAAGTGGAGACAGCAGTTCCTAAGATAATGATGACCCTTACAGCTTCCTCTCTGATAACGCTTGCTTCACGGAAGATACTTTATCTTCGTAAAATTTATTACTTCTTAATATTATTGTGTCATTTATTGCAGCGCAGGCGCAAAGTGATAACAATTATGTTCTGATTACATTTATACTAAATTTCGGTTTTATTGCATCTATAAAAATAATTTTATATTGGTTAAGTTTGTCAGTATTTTGTATATTTTGTTTATTTACAATATTTATATAAGAAACAAGAAATGATTAGTTTATGTGTTGTTTTAAAAGTTTATACGTATTATTGATAATGCAAATATAGTCTATTAAAAGTATGCTAGACAATGCATAAACTGTATTAATTAAAACATGAGATCCAATTTGAATCCCATAATTTTTTGTATACTATAACTATAGTATGTGATAACAATGAACATAACTAGGGATGGACAATTAATATTCTGCAAAAGATAAGGTTAAGTACATAAACATAAAACACGTCTATAATACCCAAAGCGTTCGAGTTTCTGATCTCATATAAATATCACTTGGCTAATCGCATAACGTAATCACAAACACATTCAGTCTTAAAATAGCTGCCAAACCACAGTCGTGTGACACTAAAATCTCACACAAAAATCCACAAAAGGATATAGGGAACGAATTGCATGTGTATTTCAATACATTGGTACGGCCATATCTGGTTAAGCCGTATTAGGCATCGCTCATAACTGCGCAGCACTATGTGGCACTACAGTTAATCTCAACCTGCCCAGTTTCCCTTTTTAAGACGTAACGGCGTGTAGACAATTAAAGGATGGTAAGAAACTTGCGGTATGGCAAGGGATCGCTGCGTAACTGTCGACGCTGCTGGCCGCTCTAATTTCATTGTGTGTGGTGTTATACCGACTGAATATGTCCCTAGTGAGTCGTATAAGCACATTATAAAATATTTGAGATATTGAGAATATATCTGGCTATTTAGGTATAATTACGAGATGTGTATAAATAACCACATATTTAAAATGTCTTCTGCCCGCGGTTTCACCGGCGTAGTCAACAGTATACACATTTTCTTGCAAAGTTCCCGTTCCCGAGAGATTTCCGGGTTAAAACTATCTTGTGTCCTTTAAAGGGGAGACCCTTTATACTATGTCTACATACAACTATATATTATACTATGTCTGTACTGAATTTCATACAAACCGGTACATTGGTTTAGGCGTGAAGAATCTCATTTATAATATTAATAAGGATTGTTCGACCCACACCTACTCGCCTACCTCGTATATTATCGTATATTTTTTTCTTCCAACACCCGATAATAAGAAACAAACGTAGGTACCTATCAAGAATTTATTAAGCATATCATATCTACATGTTTGTTCATAATAACATAATTTCTCTTAATTAACATGACCCGTAAACACATGTGATGAAAATTACGTTTTAACGTTTCAAGAATTTGTACGAATGTGAAGTTGATGTGGTGATTATTTTAATTTTCATGATTGCGCCAGCAATTTTAATTATCCGTCTGCTTGGTCGGAAATTAGTGCGAAATTATAATTCTGCTTTTACTTTAAGTATATATACAATACACAGTTAAAAGTAAATATTTTTAAATTAAAAATATGTTCATTTTAAATCTGATCTTAGGATTTTAGTTCTTCATTTACACTTTTGAATGTTCGTACTAGCTGTAACCCGCGGCGTTACTCGCGTGGTACTCGGGTAAAAAGCCATTGTGCTAATGCAGACTATAATCCGAAATTCATACAGATATGATAAGCTGCTTTCGCGTTAAAGAGAAGCAAACATCCATACATCTTAAAAAACTTTCGCGTTTATAACATTAGAAGGATGAATCATCGATTAATTTTGTACTAGATTAGGCTAATTTCTATAACATTTCCCATCGTTGGAGATTTTTTCCGCGATTGATTCATACAAACAAACAGATCTGCAACAAATCAGGACGTATTCTAACAATTAACCACAATATTTCGCATAACAATACATTAAAAATAAAACTATTCACTCTATTGCAAGTGCAAATAACAGTTCCCAGTTAATATCAAGTTTTTACCAGTAGCCGTCCTATTGAGACCATTCTCCCTTATAAGAGCACAACTGTAGTGGACACTTTTTCCTCGCCTAAACAGTAGTGTTGGATTCGCAAAATTAACAGCATACGTACTGTTAGGTTTCCGTATCTAAGGAGGTTACAAGGCCTTCATTGAAATCGAACGATTGAAACGATTTTGAGCATAATATCTTGAAATATTTATGTATGTATTCATTTTAGAAACTAGCAGGGTTCATTATTTTTTGTAGTCACAGAATTTAGGAGCAATTACCTGCGCGTGCGCAATATACTTGGGTAAGTGGATTTCGATGTAGCTGTATGTGATATTGGACGCTTTACTGTTACAGACACAATGGGTTAATATTTTGAGTCATACGTTGTTGACGATATTCTGAATTTAGAACCTCTTAAAATGATTTAATACTTACTGAATAGTGACATACGGAGAATATAAATGTAACTTGAATCATTTTAAATAAATCAAACATCAAAACAACTCGATAATAAACGGCTAATAAATCCACAAAACATTAACATAAACAATTCAATACTCGAATAAAGCCTTAAATCAAAAACCAGCATTTAAATCAATAACCATACATATTACGTAACTTCATAGTATCAGAGTTGTGTACTGTGCCTTACAGGCGTAAATCACACCTAGCTATTGTGTCGGCGAGTGTCAAATGGGTCAAATATACTCTGTGGGGAATGTGTTACAACATCATTGTATCAAATGTAAGGGAGCGCGTGCTGTGAACAAGATATGCTTTACACCTCTTGTTTGTTTAACCAATAATGGTATGAGATCTAGGTAAGTTGGAGAGATCTAAGGTTCTTATAATTGTTATAGATTTACGGAAATTTTATGGAAATTATTCTTGAGGTAAACGTGTGTTGTCAGACGATTTGAAAGGAGGAGGAGGAAGTGTGTGTTTTCAATTTGACAGTATCTTTTTTTAATTTTTAGTTTTATAGCATTGAAATGCTTTATAAATGAGAAATTTAGAAAGAATAGAAAAAAATTTCTCAGTATCTTTTTCTTTCAGCTTCATTTTAGCCATGTTATCTTAGAACTTTCGCTTGGGTGAATCGATTTTAATGAATCTTTTTTTATTTGAAGGCTATTTTACTTAAATTTGTCTAGTTCTGATAATTTAAGGCGATTTTGATTTCTGATTAAAATTGTTATTCTTATTAAATTTAAAATCTTTATTGGTATAGCAGTACACCATATGGAATTGAAGTTGTTATTGTAGGTAATATGTTACATTAACATATTATTAAAAATGTATTAAAAAATAAAACGACACCTGTGATTTAATGGTCGGATAACCACTACCGTTTCCGTAGTAGGTATATAAAGGGTTGCAAAATAAATATGCGTATAAAAAATTCGCTTATCAATTAGATGTGATCGTTTTTGTGGTTTCTTGTAAAACAAAGTACGATAAATTTACGCAGGAAGGCTATAAACCTACACGATAGTTACTCGATAGTTTCACGTTTCAAACTAAATAAATAGCTTCTTCTATTAGCATCTTCATCTTTCATATTTCCTCCTCTTACAAAAATAAAAACCATCGAATAAATATTTCGATATGATTAATTCAAGAAATTTATTGCTCGCTTTCTCCTGCTAAAATGTTGTTGAATCACATTATGCAACTTGTAAAAGTTCCGAATTAGTTTGAAATTCTTAATTCAAATATTTAATGGAACAGACAGCAATAAACTGGCAACATTAGCCCACTTCCAGCCGCACTATTCTCGTAACCGATTTAGGTCAGAGTTGTGTCAATTGGGCTGGTTTTGTGCAATCTGTGATGATTTACGTCAACCAACATATTGGTTGTCTGTGATTTGTTGTGGCTTTTTATTGCGGTTGTACTTTTATTTTTTTTTATGATAATACATATAATGTAATATTGACATTATTTTAACATCAATCTACAGGGTTTCCTGCTTGCTCTTCTCTGCAGAAACTGCTTTCCGAGTCGTTAAATGGTAAAAGTACATTATGACGATTCAAAAATGCTTAAAAAGTCTAATAGAATAAATAAATGTTCGTGTTTGAGGTGTGACTTTGAAAAATAAATGGTGCGAAAGATATAATAGAAAATTCTTTGATATTATTATTCGAACGTCACAATATTCAAGTAAATAAAACACCCCATTTTCATGAGAAATAGTGTATGTAGATAACAAAGTTAATATAAAATTATACTCGCGAGACTTAAAGTGTTATAACACTTGTATCAATACTGTTAACTAAGCTTAGAATCTTCGCAAACTGTTAATGGAATATGAGACTGAATTCTTAAAATTGTTTAAGCGAAATCGTAATTTGAGAAACAGTTCTTACAAACTGTTCTGATTATATTTTAAACGGTCCATTGCTCAAGTATGAGTAACGAAGGAAATTATCCAAAAGGTTAATAACCGACACTAAATCAGCTGACGAGCATAAAGGACATTGTGTTTGTCACGTGACTCACAAATTATGAATCAGTCTAACGATAGGTTCGTTAAAAAGGTGGGTTATAGAAATCGAATAACACAATCATACTAAATAACATATTAGGTGAAATATGATTAGTATTATACTCGTAAATAGCCTTAGACAAATACTTGAGAGAAAATAAGAGAAGTCCAATTTTATTTGAGAGATTGGGGGATGTCAATAGACTGAAAAAACAGACAAAACTACCATCAAATATAACAAATCCGTCTAAATTAATGTTTTTGGACCTACATTTATTGTGGGAGTCGAGCACGCTTCGGCACGAATTGGGCCAGCTCGCACCGGGGAAGTACCACACCCACACAGAAAACCGGCGTGAAACAATAGCTTGCTATTGTGTTTCGTACGGTGAGTGGGGGAGCCGGAGGCCCATATCCTTTTCCTCACCCTTCCCAGTCCTTTCCTTTATTCCTCTCATCAATCCTTTCCTAATCCCTTACCAATTAAAGTCGGCAATCCATTTGTAGAGGCGAAAGGTCTGCAATTGACCTTACGCCTCTCCAAATGTTCATGGGCGGTGGTAGCGCTTACCATCAGGCGACCCACCAGCTCCATTGCCGACTATGACATAAAAAAAAAAAAAACATTATTATGAAAGATTACTTTTATATTTTGTTCCATTTCACAATACAGTGCAACTCGTTGGACTGAGGTTCGTTATGTTGAGGTTAGGTTGGTCTAAAATTCGTTATAAAGAGGTAAAAAAATCACATACTATGAGATTAAGAATCATTACATTGGTTACACTTTATATAAAGGTTTTGGGTTGACGAAATTCGTTAATTAGAGGTAATTGTACTTTAACTTAACTTTTTGATAGGTAAAAATTCGTTATAAAGAGGATGTTCGCAAAAAATGTTCGTAATGTAAAGGGATATTTTACATTGACTCTTATGGACAATTCAAGGGGATTACGAAGAATTTGTTAAATCGAGGAAATCGTTAATAATTTTAACCTCAGGGATCTCCAATTCTCCCCCAATATAAAGCCCCATAAATACCCCGCGGTCAAAGAGCGAGCATCAAATATAAATTAAAGAAAGTTTATCTCGCCGATGTTTGAGTCATTCGGGCGAGTGTGGTGATGCCAATAATGGACCATTGATCGCTTGTCGTAAAACCGTTGTAAACAAACAAACGGACGATTTTATGGGCCCGATGTCGTGTTGCAAGATGACGCTGGATTCGTGAGCATGAGACGGTGTTTCTTTATTTCTTGTACATACATTTATTTAACTTTAGAGTTCTGACCAACCAAGATTATGAATCATGTTAGCTGTTAGGTTTTGCTTGATTTTTTACCTTTCTAGGAAACTTTAAAAGGCCAAGTGAAGACAATTTTGTGCGCGTTAAGAGTTCTTTGTTGTATCTCAAACATGCTCGTCTTCATATTTACTAATAATATGTACAATGTGAATGTATTAAAATGTTTATAAATATGTTACTTAACTATGAAAACAAGCTTGCAATATGGCCAATATGGTTCCTGGATTGTCACCGCTCATTGGTATCATTTTATTCCGACAAACAACGTGTACAAGTGCAAATGCACTCAGAACTAAGACTTGCGTTTTAGGTATGTAGGACATTCGAAACTGGAACATAAATCAATAATTGTAACTTTTATACTTATTAAAGATGATTTCAGGAAATTCAAAATGCTTATAAAAATCCTGAAATAAGACCATTCCAATTTATCAAAAATGTACTCATCATTTCGGCCTTAAGGCGCCTAATTACTATAATAACTATTAGATATGATTTTATGGCCACCAGATGGCGATGTTGTTTCTGACAGCTCTGCGTTTCTTTGTTTGTTATTGCGTTTAACGCGTCGCACGCGCACACGCGACTATTTTAATTTGATTCTGTTGGGGCTTATAGGGCTGCCTACAATTAATAATTGATAGTTAGAAAAATACAACAAAAAAGTTTTGACATCATGAAGTTTCCGATAGAAGCTTTTTTATACATAAAAAGAGAAAACAGATACATTGCAAGCGATATATTATTGAGTTACATTTTATCTTTTGTTATTGCTTAATACATTATTTAACAATAGCTTTAAATTGATGTCTATAAATCACATGCAAATGACAAGTCTAAGTTATTATTTATAACATAACCTATCTTCCAGTAAAAGACCCGTTAGGATCAGTCCTATGACGAAATATTTATGCAGCGATGGCAACCCTATTACTTACCCTGTGTTATTACAGGACAGATGAACTGCCGAACTTTCAAGTTCATTTCATTATATTTACGGGGTTATATTTAGAATTAAGTTAACAGGAATCGAGGTGGATGAAACCGAATGTTATGAAATAAACATCAGTGTTCGAGCGTGACACTAGCTGGTGTACCGGGATTATGATTTAGTGTGATAAAAATACATTTTAATTTGTAAACAGTGCAGTAGAAACCCGAAGAAAGACTATTCGATTGAATAGATTCCTTTTTACACCAGAGAATATTTTGTTTTGCTAATTTAAAATACTAAGGAAATATAGACACGAAAATGTGATTTTAAAACAATGATATGTGCACAATCATTACAATTTATTTAATATTTTTATTTTTTTCATTTATTATTATAAATAATATATTTAAAAAGCAGAGTATATGTTATAATATGTGCTTACATACTTTTTAAATTAAGCGTTTGTTTTTCAATATGGATAAATTTTTGTCTATCTTGAGTAAAAGCGTTTAAGTTAACGTGTACTCTCGTTCCAGGCCTGCGCTCCCCGCTACGTCTCTTTCGTGACAGCCAAGTTGAACCAGCGGGATCCGGTGGGATCCTGTTTCGTCGCTAAAACGCCAGATGCGGTTGATGTGAATGAGTTCTCACCTTGTCGAAACTGTGAGTAGATAATTAGAACTTTTTTTGACGTATATATTGGTACGATGGACATCTTGCTAAATCTGGCAGTTTTTCCGAAAAATGGGTTTAAATAAATACAGCAATAGAAGAGCAATATTCGAGGAGCACTATAATAGCAAAGACTACCCTCACAAAATTGTTAAGATATTAAAGTTTTATACTTTCATAAGAACTATAACAAAACAATATTGCTGCTCTGAAGTTTGATTTTTCTCTATTTTTCTTTCTTTATTGTATTCAGTTGTTTTTGCATCACTTATACTTTTACTACAGAGCGGTCAAGATGATTGTTGCGGACTGTAATATTTAGACGAAAACATACAGCTTTGCTAATATTTATTCTAATCATAATATAATATTAAAGTTCAACACCAAAACATACACAAATATGATTTATGAATTGCGTATTTTGTTTCTGAGAAATAAGATTTAAATTAGGTTGGTAAGTTTTCCAAAAAAGTTGCCAGACAAAACAGAGTGAGATGACGGTGAACTAAAATGGCGGCATAACATAAAAGCGCGCGAAATAACCCGGTCACTTCCGCCGGTAATGGCGAATTGAGAAGTGAAATTGGCGTGACGATCACTCCGGGGCGGGCCCCCATTTGTTATACATAACAGTATTATGGCAGAACACATATTTTTTAAATAAATTGTTGCCTTATATCTTTATGTAAGCGGGTTGATTATAGTTATTGCGCTTGAGATATATCTAATTCGCATGTTATAAAATTTATAATAATTAGTTCATATACGTGCTTACCTTCGCTGGAAATATTATGGTACTTACTGCTGTCTCTTGATGTATATTGTATATGATATTATGTTCTATACATAATGGCTCTTTTTAACACTTACCTACATGTTTTATTAAGCTTATATCTATGACAACTGTTTTTATAATGTAATATTGTTTAGGGTTCCGCACGCAGGACGATGGTGAGTAACGTAAATGGGTGTAAAATGGATGTTATCACGCACACACAGAACAAATAATCATTATTTAAACCGTTCACAGAGTCACCAAAACATTCGTTGTTGTAACCCCACAAGACATTGTAAATAACAGGTCATTGTCGTAGTGTAACTTAGAAAGAAATTCTTTTTTAAATTTCATCGCTGTTGATGTGTTTATAAAGTACTTTATGAAAAACATAATAATTAAAGAAAGACGAATATAAAAGTTATTGATTGGTTGTAGGTTATGTTAAATATTCCTATAAAAATACAATAAAAATATGCATGTAAAAACAGACAATAAATGTAAGTATCTATCGTATGTGCTTAAGTTATATATGTATAATACACGCTTAGTGTCAGAAATAGATAATTAATTAAAATAGTGTCCTTATTACTTTTATAACATAATTTATAAATAGATATAAAGAAATTAGCCAAGAAAAAAATGTTTTCAAAATTATTTCTGTTATTCGAACAGTATTATTTTCAATTTTGTTTTTAACACACATATAAAATATAATTATATTTACCTTCTGTATACGTACAATAAATAAAATGAAAAAACAATAGGTACCTGCATACTGACATATTCTGCTCTGTCTGTCACATATTCCCGCCATAATCCCACATGACGCCAATTTGTTATCTGTTATAAATTGATTTTTTAATTTCGCAGCAAGTCATGGTCAACGTAAGACAGGAGTGTGCCAAGCTGGTTTTTCAGCGGCTGTATCAAAGGTAAGTTAATGTAATATTAATAACAGTCATTTTCTTAATACCGAGGAGGCGGACGGAATATTAATGTCGCTATAACAAATTATTATTATGCAATTTAAGTCAGTTTGTGATAAACTTCTCTGCAATTATTGTATTTGGCTTTTCATTTTATATATATTAATTCAAAGTAAATACAATTTTTTTTACATATATTGTTAGTAAATAATATTATATCTATAACTATCTCATGGGTCCTCTATTCTAATAAGAATATACACCAATACATTATATAATAGATATATTTTAAATTTGGCATATCCTAAAAAAAATGTAGTCTACTGAAAAATGTGAATTTTTCATACAAATTCCGTAGTATCGTTCCACATCTGATATGGAAACAAATTAGTGACAATTTAAATAAGCGAAACAGTGTAAATTCAATGAATTTACGCTGCGAATGTAAACTGCGGTTCTTACAAAATTACTGTCATTATCGAATCCGACACGCTAATTAGTAATTCGTCGGTGAATTTGCAAAAAACTTTCAATATGCCGCAAATGAATTGCCTGCATAAAATCGTAAATATATTCCGTGTACCATTTGTCTTTTTATCTTCAGCGATTATTTTAAAGTTAATACTTGTATCCTTATTTAGGACCATGTATTTTTTACTAACTTTTTAGCTTCTGTAACGCCATAAATCGCTTTTATCGCGACGCACGTATATCGTGAACCCCATTTCGCGCCAAAAAATCCTAGTTCACGTAAAGCGTGATTTTACAATCGTGGGAAGAGCATTGCTGCGCATTATCATAGCGATCGCATCTGAGCGGGCACGTGACGCGCATGCCAACTAAGCTTATGAATTATTTAACTTTTATTGTTGCCAGCAAAAAATATCGCAAAGTAGATGACTGGGTCTATTCGGAAAACAGTTAAGATTGTTCTGTTTTTAGCTGTTTCTATTTGGTCTTGATGAATTGTAATGCGATGTAGATATATTTTGTATTTGACCGGTAGGCGTTCCATTGATCAATATACTGCGGTGGATTGTATTTTTTTAGGCTTGTGTCTAAAACATTCTCATGAAGCTTTGAATAGATAAAATTTTATTAATTATATCCAGTAGGCATAATAAATAATTGTATATGAATTTAATATTGGTGAAGATGGGATCTTAAATATTCTCTAATGAGTATGTAACATGAATACATAAATAGAGCATACTTTATCATTGTTATTATGCGCGTCCACGTAAAGGACCAGTTGTTGAGATGAGGCTAGAGATTAGCAATATTACACCAGAAGCATAGAAAGTTGGTATCTTTTCGATGAACCCGAGGCATGTATTGCATAAATTTCGTTCTACCTGCTAAGATCTTTAGCGAAACGTTTTTACTGTGAAAAACTTATCAATCTTTGCTAATCCATCTCAAAATATAAATAAAGACATATATAAAATACCTACGCCTAAAGCTATACAAAATAGAAGTAAATTAACTAATTTCTCGCAAGACACTATTTAGCAAATATGAGAAAAATTATATGAACGAATGAACTGCACAGGTTTTAAAAGTAGGAAGAAATAAATTGAAAGATATTTACCATACGATGTAAAACCTCTTTGGTGGGCCGTATACCATAGACGCGCTATAGTCTCAGATTCAACCGTGAAGCATTTACTATTCGCCTAAGATGCATTACAGAGCGCTGTCCAGACATTTTACGAGCTACTTGAAATAATTTTATTTCTCCCTGCCTTTTTCTTATGCAAAACAAAATTCCCTGTCATTGCAACGTCTTAAACATTCTTTGTGGTTCTACAAACATGGTTTCGGAACGCAGCCGTAAACGGCGGCCATTTGCAGACAATGGCGTTGGCGGGAAAAGCGATACGCGCGCCATTTCGAAATTGAATCGACGACATTTAGGGATTTGTCGGAATAATTGTTGTGTTTATTTATTATTGAAGGCGTGCACGTTACAACTGTAAGGAGTATCGTCCAACGGATACCAATGAACTTACATATTTATGTACAACTTCATATTTTATTTACTTGACCAATATTATAATAAATTTATATCCTATTAACGTTACATAATTGAAATACATCGTACAACAGCTATTAGAAGTGATTAAAACTAGTTAATAGCCTTCCTTTTTGCCAGAAGGCACCTTTGTGTTAGAAACATCAACCTCTACCTCACAGGGGTTTTCTCTTGTCCTTAATATTCAATTGTGGACGTTTCCTGGAGAAAATTAGCATGAAGTGAACAGGTTATAGGTGCGTTATGGGGTTTTAAACGCTTCATTTTATCACCGCTAATAGAATATTCAATTATTCACGGCTCTACTTAGCATCGGTGTGACATGTTTTATTAGTTGGACGTGCTTATGCAACTGGTATAGAAATATTATATTCAATTTTCCCTTGGGAATCGTAAAACAGAGACTTAAGACAGATTTAAAAAGGAGGAGGTACTCATTTCGACTGTATTTTTTTTTACTTTATTACCTCAGACCTTTCAACTGCGTGAACCCATTTTGATTGTCCCCTTGCGACCCCATTTTAATTAGTTCTAGCTGTGACAATTTGAAGACAGTTCAGTTTTGTGTTAAAAAAATGTATAAAGCTACCATATTACGGGATAAGATATTAAAATATTACAGTTACACTATTCAAAATAGATTTTTATAAGACAAGTAAATTATTACGCAGATGAAGGGAATCCATTTCTCTACATACAAAAATGCAACAAGAAGTACCTAACTCCTCCGGAATGTCTAGACCGAATGTAATGAAATGTTGCATTTCGGGTACAAAGATGAGAATTGGCATTTCTACATCTAAATGATAAGAGTAGCAAAGGCCGAACAAAGTTTGCTGGGTCAGCTAGTCTTTTTGAATATATTTCATGAATATCATGTAATACGTGATTTTTGTTCTTAATGAACTCCATACACACTTAACCCAAGAAACATGCGTCGAATTTTTAAAGGTTTTCATAATGAATATTTACAGTAACATTATACTCCAGGCTTTGTCAAAGATAATTTGTTGATTTACTAAAAAAAAAAAAACAAGATAATCTTGGACCAAGACTCATATAATTACAGTAGAACTTCACTTCAGTAAATTGTACATTTATCTATCACAACATAATATGAAACATACTTAGGTCTTTAAAATTACGCGATTCAAGAGGAAGGTTTATATATATTATACCATGCATTAAACATCTCCGCGTGCGAAACAGCGGCCAAAAGCTATTCGCTATTAAAAGTATAAATTTAAAAGCATATATTTTCCAACCTCTAAAACTCTAGGCATAAAAATGCGTATTGAATTGCATTTTTAAATGTGTTTTACTTTCGATAACCGGGTATCTCGCCATTTGAAACAAATAAATAAAAAACGACGCCAGGCGCTTCGTGTGAACGAAGATGACAAGATGGCCTCTAGTTCCCAATAGACATGTGCATTGATTTGTCACATACCTCTCGAGATTAGTTTTTACTGGCCGCTTTATGGGCTCCATATCAATTAGTGTATCCGACTTGTGTCTGTTTGAATGTTGTATTTATATATTACCAGCTGCGCCCCGCGGTTTCACCCGCGTAAGTCCGTATCCCGTAGGAATATCGAGATAAAAAGTTGCCTATATCATTATATGTTATTCCAGTTGTGCAGCTGTCTACGTACCAAATTTTATTGAAATCGGTTCAGTAGTCTTTGCGTGAAAGAGCAACAAACACACACACATCCTTAGAAACTTTCGCATTTATAATATTAGTAGGATTACTGCTCCTTTCCTATACACTTATATACATATATTAAGGAATGCTTTAGAATTTAGTGAATTATTTCATAAGATATATATAATAAATAGTTTCGTACTTAGCAATTTACTCAGCTCTTTACATTATGATCTGTCTATTCCAAGCTTCGTTCACAAACAACATTAAAAAAGTAACGTTTCTAGTCTTCAAGATTTTGAAACGACAATATATGCACAGGCGATTATTTCGTTACCATTACAGATATGATAAAACTGTAGACTGATATTGAACGTACTTTAGCTATTGATTAAAATGACAATAGTAACCTTTGTAAAAATAATATGAGATATATCTAATTATATATCTCATTATTCGTTTAAATATATAATTTCGCTTATGAGGTTTGTAACACTCGCATTAGCCCCGTTTGTTCGCCATCTTAACAAATAATACGTATACAAAATATTATTTCCAATTCAATGTTTTGTGGAATAATATGAGTGTTTTATCGACTATTTTTTACGGAATCGTTCGTTTGACAAGCACAAACGCGCCCGCCTGACTCGGACTGCGCTGTTCTCTATATGGTTTGACGGCGCTTGCGCATATTTATTGATCAGCCGGCGCCTACACTCTTCCCTTATTGTATGATCTTGTGACATCATTCGATGAATATAGGAAATAGCATTGTAGTATGCGGTAAAAAATAAGATGATTTATCTTCGAAGCCACGGACAGAATGTTAGTACTAGTATGTGCCTATATCAAAATTATTTATTTTTCTTTAATCGTATACCTTATGCTACTGTGAAAATCGCACCTTAAAATAGTCCTATACAAATTTTTATACATATCTAATATATTATAGATATTTAATCAAAAAATATATGCCCGGGATGTATACAAAACATCATCCACAAAACATTTCGTTACGATTACCGGCACCATTCCAATGCTTTTATACTTATTACTCCTAATAATTTCACTCCATTTCCTTCCACATGATTAAGTGGATCTTCACACATAAACCACTATACTTATCGTGCACTCCACTAGATAGCCTGAGTGCTACCATAAAACCTCGTATTGATACTTCGAACAATTATTCACACGCATTATAAGTATGCATTTTTAACAAGATGTAAAATATTTAGATTAGAATATACGCACTGTTATATTTAAAAGCAACTCGCAGCTACAACCATTTAACAAACTTATATAAATAGTTTATAATTTACGTTTTTAATCAGGTTTCAATTGCAATGTAGGTACCATACCATTTGAGTTATGTATATGTTACAATCAAAACTAGTTTACTCTTTCAACGCATTTATTTAGTCCGTATTATCTGAAAAATTATTGTATTTTTAAATAATAATGATTAATAAAATATAATTATTTATACAAGTCGTTCGTCTCGGTAGTTTTAATTTGGCGCTAAGAAAATAACAGCGTTATAGTCTCTGCTGTATCATTAATTTTGAGTCAGTAATCCTTTTTAATAAATTTCTCAACTAAATTAGTTGAGAAATTTTGGAAAAATAGAAAATATTTAATTTGTTAAAAAGTCAAAGATCAGTTGTTATGAAGATATTACGATATTTCGATCAGCATTTCAATTCCATTTATCCAAGTTTATAATACCTACTGCAATTTGTTTATTTTTTTATTTATTTTTACAGGATGGACAGAGGCTTTTTATGGGAGCGCCTGGTAGCTTTTACTGGCAAGGTGAGACTTTGAGCAGTTTATAATCCATTCTAGTATCTTACAAATTTAAAGCTAATCAAACAATCAAAATTTTACTGTCAATTGAAAGACACAATTTTTAAATTATGTTTCCGATTGTTTCATTAGCATCAATGCACTTTCAGCAAATATATGTGTGATTCTGAATGTTAATAAAAATCCACAGGGAGAACGTTATCGCTAGATCCTAGTGCAAGGTTCAACTACTATATGCCGAAGGAAGGTAAACCAACCGTCTGACCTCGTAACATCTTAACCGAATAACATAGCGACGGCTTACGAACGCATAATCCAAACAAAATAATTGCCCAATCATTATGCTTTAATTTAATTGTTGAATATTTGAGCCATTCTCAATCGAAGCTTTACAAAAACTTAAATCGCACTAATCATTTCATATCGTGTTCAAATATTCACAATCAAAATAAAGCAGTCTATTCATGCAGCTGTCGAACCATCTAGAATCGCATTGGTACGGACGAGGCGTGAATAGCTACATCATCGGCTTTCCATATTATCATCGTTGTCCTGAAGGTTTCCGTTCCATAGTATAGTCTGTGCACGAGTTAGTTGCTCTTTAGTGGCATAGTCCAGTGCTAACTTCTTGTTCTCCTGTCCATCTTAAATTGTTCTATTATCTCTTACTTCATCAAATATTTACTTTATTGCTGTTCATGAGAGGTCTCCAATCGAATCTAAAAAGGTATTAATTAAAACATCCTTGTTTATATTATTATTTTATGACGGTGAAATCACGAACTTCGGACGGCTGTACAAAATCCTATATAATCAAAAATAACAGATCCCATAAATAAAAATAGATGAGGGTACACGGTTTGAACCGGTATTACGATTAGAATGGGTTAAAGAGGTTTAATTAACGCTTCAAACATACGCCCATTGCTTAAAAACTAATTAATAGTGGAAATGATTTAAGTTCCTCTCCTATTGGCTTTTAAATTAATTGGTCGCTACGATTTGGTGGTCTTAACATGATTGAAATTATGGTGATTAAATTTTGAGGTGTGATTCCTAATGTGATTTAAATGAATTGTTGTTTCTTTATTTTACGATCGTTCGTAGAAATTGGTGTGTCGAGTTGTTTTGAAATATAACTTTTGTCTAAATTTTTATGCTACATCGATTGAGGTTGATTTGTATCATTTAATGCATTGTCACGAGCTTTCGTCAGGTCATCAGTCTCATTCATTTTTTATACTTTTTAACTTAGCTTGATGTACAGTTTCTAATTATGCTTGTTAAATGTCAAATACTTCAATGAAACAAGAAGTTATTTGCAATTAAACTGAATATCGTGTCTACTAACTAACTACTATAAAAAACAACATAAAGAGATAAAAGCCTACGCTTATTTGACCACACGTAAATGCATTTCCAAAGAAATAATTCAAAGGACATCACAGAAAGCTAATCTTTTTCCAGGGCCTCTGGTTGTCAAATCTATTTGTCTTTTTCTACAAAAACTTGTTATTTTAGGTCAACTTAAGGTGCAGACACTAAATCAAAGGCCAGTTTTAATATCAACACCTGAAGCCAGCCCGAAGTATGATGACTCTTACATGGGATATTCTGTGACTGTTGGTGACTTCGCTGGTCAAGGTATACAAGGAGTAGCAGTCGGTGTACCGAGAGGATCTGAATTAAGAGGATTGGTAAGATTCTTAACATGTTTGATACTAATTATTCATCGACTTATATCACGATACCATAAAATAATGTTAATAATGAAATTTATATGAGATTTATTTTTTTTGAATAAGATTTCATTTTCTATAGTCATCATTTCAATAATTTTTTTCCCAGGTCGTATTGTATACTTGGGAACTCCAAAACATTAAGAATATCAGCGGCTCCCAGATAGGAGCTTACTTCGGGTATAGCTTGGCCAGTGGTGACATTGATGGTGATGGAGCTGATGATATTATTGTTGGAGCTCCAATGTTCACCAAGCCAAAGAGTGAAGGGTATGAACATGGCAGAGTGTACGTTATTTACCAAGGGAAGAATAGGGTGAGTTTGTTTTGCCTTGATGATGACGATATTTCCTTTGTTATATTGTATTTTCTATTTGCTTATATATTTATATATTTGCTTATATTTAGGACTATTTTTATTGCAGTCATTTTCAAAGAATCATGCAAGAACTGGCGAAGTATCACGAGGCAGATTTGGTCTCGCAGTCACTTCACTTGGTGACATCAATTACGACGGTTTTGGAGGTAAATACTTAGTTGAAGAATAACTTCAGTTGCTCTATACCCAAGACTCAAAAAAGTAATGTGTCTTGTGAAGAAGTTATGAATTTTTCTGATGGTCTATTTCTATATCTTCATTAATTCACATTTGTTAATCACCTATCATAATTTATTTGTACAATACTAAACTTACCAAATCTTTTTCAGACATAGCAGTGGGTGCCCCATACGGTGGTGAGAACGGGCGCGGAGTAGTATACATCTACCACGGGAGTGAAGTGGGTATCGGGGAGAAGTACTCCCAAGCGATCACAGCTGAGGAGATCAGCCCCATGCTCACCACGTTTGGCTTCTCCTTGTCTGGGGGAGTGGACTTGGACAATAACAACTATACTGATCTGGCTGTTGGCGCTTATAAATCGGACAGTGTTGTGTTCTTGAAGTAAGTGACATCAAATATAATCGTATTATATATTTATAATAAAGAAAACTATAATTGTGTTTGAGTTTTCTCTAATGATCCTTTTGTATTCATATTTCGTTACATTTCAATGTTATGTATACTCATTAAATTGTAGACTTTAACAAAGATGTCTTTTTGATAGAGATTTTATTTAGAAAAAATACATATTTTTATTGATATTAATTCAAACATTTTGAAATAAGAATCAGTTTCCGATTAATTCGATTTAACTTAATATGATAATGTTAAATGCAATGATTATCTTGTTTATATTATACTTTAATAATGTCACCACCACCTCCCCAGATCCCGCCCTGTTGTGAAAGTGATGGCGGACGTGAAGTTCATGGGTGAGAGTAAGCTGATCTCTCTGACGGACAAGCGCTGCCGGCTCGCCAACGGCACGCAGGTTGCGTGTGCGCAGCTCATGTTCTGCCTCACCTACAATGGCGTTAATGTGGACCAGCAGATCAGTGAGTATTTGTTTTGAAGTTGATGTAGTATAGACGTGGTTGGAAAATTTAGTCTTCCACTAGGACTGTAGTTTTGATAGCATCATTTTTAGCTAAGAATGACCGAAATTTTTAATTTTAGATGTAGTTTTTTATATAAGGAGTATAGTTGATGTTATAATCTTAAGTTAAACAAGAAATTAAATAATATACAATATGAATTAAATGAACTATTTGGTCTTCTGGAGCATCTAATGAGTCATTTTCTTTTAAAAGTTCTAGGAGACAAAGTGATTTTCTAGATTTCGTTAAGTATTTAATGCTATCTTAGTGCTTCTAAATGTTTACGTAATCAACGAGAAAACACAATATTCTTCTCACGTAGGTGAAAGTATGTGTATAAGTAAGGTATATGAAAAGCTTATTGCAGAGATATTACTGGGTGCTGATTAATCAATTGAATTCTATTTTATTCTCTTTTCTAGCGGAAGGATATATTTGCTACTTCGGTGAGTGGTAGACGCAGCACAATTGGCAGTAGATGGCAAAATTTTATGTCAAACGCAATATCATTACCGAATTTCTAGATATATTCGTGAATTGAATTTCTTAAATGATATTGCGTATGTAAATACAACTAGACAAAATCCACTCTATGTTAAAACAATGTATTATACAAGTAGCAGTGTATCCATATTATAAACCTACATTATATTCAACGTATACATATCATCCATCGCCTTAATAAATATTTAATAAGCAGAGAGTATTTTGAGATTGCTTGATTTTGGAGATTGTCTCCAGAATTTTGGAATTATGGGCACAAACATCGACTGTAGTAAAACATTTTGCATGCCCAAATGTCCTTTAGAGGATATCATTGTGACAGACTATAATATGATGTAGGCAAGCATTTCTTATAATACGGAAACTGCTTTTACAGATTTCGAAGTAACCTTAGACCTGGATTCCCGCCAAAAGACCAGCAAGCGGATGTTCCTGATGGAGAGCAGACAAACAGTTTACAAGACGCACATTTTGCTGACTCAGGGGCAACAGGAGTGTAAAGAAGCTATGGTCTATCTAGATGTAAGTAAAAGTTATTTAGTGCCTTTGTATGAGTTAAAATTTATGGACTATAGAAAATAAATACTTCAAACAGCTTTAATTAGATGAATAAAGTGAGTCTGAATGCCTTTGATTTTATTTTTACAAACACTTTGACACTTAGGTATAACGTACAGAACATTAGGTATGCTAATCAATTCATTAAGTAACTTTATCGCTCATATCCAATTTATTCAATCATTATATCATCGATCATTTTCTTTATCCTGGTCAATAGAGCCGGGACGAGGGGCCAGTATCATAATTGCGTTCACCCTACACTTATAGAATGGTGGAGAATGAGAGAGAGAGAGATAGAGAATGTTTTTTATTTTTCAACATTAGACACACGTGGTTACACCTTACACGTATAGGTGGGGATCCGGCACAAGCTAACACCACCATGTGGTTTGACATTTGACTCACGTGGCACAGGAGGAGATCCGCGACAAGCTGACGCCGCTGGAGGTGCGGCTGAGCTACGAGCTGGTGCAGGCGGCGGGCGCGCCGCCCGCGCCGCTCGTGCCGCCCGTGCTGGACCGCGCGCGCGCCGCCGCCGCCGACGCGCTGCACATACAGAAGAACTGCGGCCCCGACAACGTGTGCGTGCCCGACCTGCGCATGGCCGTCACCACGTGAGTGCGGGGGACAGACTTCCTATGGGGGGAGGAAAATGGGCTGATTTATTATACCTGTTGGTGTTCGTCACAACTTCTGGCAAATCAGAATCGACTTTAGGGCATTTTCCGATCTAACAAAACATCAATATTTATTACCTTTTGTATTTTATAGGCCATCATATTGGCTTAGATCTGAATCCTTAATAAATTTATTACTTATCACATTATTTATTTGGATTCACTATTTCAATAAACTACAAACTGGGGTCCTTATTAACTAATAAAAAAAACGGCTACCAGATTAATAAAGTAAAATTCTTCTGAATAAAAACATATTCAGTCGGGTACTGAAGGAATAATCCCTAATCTAAAGAACAAAAGTAGAGTACATAGAGTCCATGTCGCCATTATAAAACATTGAGAGTGAGAAGTACATGGAGTCTACGTCGCGCAGGCCCGTGGTGAAGTACGTGCTGGGGTCGGGCGCGGACGTGCCGCTGGAGGTGCGCGTGGACAACGCGGCGGAGGACGCGTTCGAGGCCGCCTTCTTCCTGCGCCTGCCGCCCGGCGTTACCTATGCGCGGATGGAGCGCCTCGATACTGATCAGTAAGTGGCAGTCATTTATCTAGTTGCTAACTTTTGCCCGCAGTGTAAAATTCGGAGTAGTTTAATAGATGTTATTATACATATGAACCTTCCTCTTTATATATATTAAAAAAAAACCCTCAAATTTTTTAGTTTTGAAGATTTAGGCATACATAGGGACATAAAGACTTTGTTTTGTACTATGTAGTAATGAACATTTTCAGAAATCAAACAATTATGAAATGATAAACTTATTCTAATTTTGTCATGCACCATAATCTAGCGAAGCAACAAACCTGAAACATTATGCATTATATGTATATTATTTTTAAACAAAAGCATACACTCAAAATTTTCCTCCGTATCATATTAGTGTAGATAAATAAACTATCCTATAACACACTTATCTCACATTTCCAGTGCGGACACACAACCAATCTACTGCTCGATAAAGAAACACGACAACGATGGCAACACAACCCTTAAATGCGATCTTGGAAACCCAATGGCTACTGGTGAAAGTGTATGTAAACTTTATTATTAACAATCTATAAGCATTGGTTGGATAAATAATAATTAACTTAATTTTTATTTAGAATTTAAAAATATATAATAACAAAAATAGGGTAAACTACTTTTTTTTACTGAAACTAAAAGATATATATCGATTTCGTTGAAAATAGAACTAGAAATACTACCTTTTTAAGTATAAAAAGAACAGCATCATATTATTTAATTATGTTTATTGGTGTTCCTTTTATTAATTAATCTCTTCATTCGTTAAGATATTTTTGAAGAACAGTAAAAGTTTAATCATGAAGCGAGATTCGAACCCGCGTTATTTTGCCAAACCATAGCAACGCCTAGCCTCTGGGCCACCTGTGATCTATTTCTAACTAACTATGGAACGTTGCAGGCAAGCTTTCGCGTGATCCTGGAGGTGGACTCCCACGTGACGTCGCTGGACTTCGACATGGAGGTGAACTCTACCAACCCTGAGCAGGGCACCGACTTTGACAACGTGAGGCATCTGCCCATTGGTGTTGTGATCAAGGCCGAGCTCTCTGTCATCGGGTACGTGTATACTTTTCTTACTTTTAATATACCTAACTATGTCATTATAATATACAAAGTTTATTTTATTTTTATTCGATTGTTCATCATTGTTAGATTTTATAATGCGTTGTAGTTCTATGCTCTTAAATTATTTTATTATTTCTATATATTAGTTGTGGACTTTTTTTTCTTAATTCAGCTCGAAGGACCAGTCGGAAATAATAAAAATGGAATGTCTTGCTTTCGATCGATACCGCAATTAATATGAAGATTTAGCTTTTAACAAAATACTGTTACTTAAAATATCGTTAACGTATTAGGGACTACTGAAAATGAGCTGCTTATGATTTGAAGGTACAGCATATGCTGACGAACTTCCTTTTTAGTTCCATGCGGCTACATTTAAATTTTATACATATACATGATATTGAAATAAATTATTTCTGTATTTTGCTTTCAAGAAGATGCCTATTGTCCAAAAAAAATATTTATCAACAATATTCACTTTACAGTACATCAGATCCACCGGAGCTCCATTACAACGCATCGCTGTACGACTCGCAAAACCTAAAAGACGACACCAAGCTCGGGCCTCAAGTGATTCATAAGTACAACATCAAGAACGAGGGCCCCTTCACTGTGGACGAGGCGGAAATATACATCATGTGGCCCTATCAGACCCTCACTGGTATGTGAATAAGTTTTTGTACAGGGCGTCCTGTTAATAGTGTACTATGCCCAACGGAAAGTAAAGATTTTTATATGCTGATTACGTAAAAAAATCTCATAAAATCCCAAATGCATATTTTCTATTAGATGAATCCTTAAAACTCTATGTGTTCACCTCTAACTGGCCAACCGCCCATTTTTATCGACCGCGCGCACGTTTAGGATTATGTATTCATAGAACCAATGCCCACATTAGCGGAGCAGTTGATGCCGGCTGAGTGAAGCTAGCATATACAAGAAGCTGTAAGCATAGATTAGGAAAGAATCAAATAATAAATCATGTGCCTCGTTTTGTTTTTTGTGTATTTTTCCTATAATCAGCGTTTGCAAAACTATAAGTACTTTTGAGGAAGGTACACCATCTGCGGGATACCCTGTATATGAAAAAGCTTGACTACTACGTGTAGTAGTATGTAGTGTTAGTATAGATAGTACAGACATGTTTGGGTTGTCAGGCGAGAACCTGGTGTACATGCTGGTGCAGCCGCAGTGGGTGGGCGCGCTGCAGTGCGACGCGGCGCGCCACGTCAACCCCGACAACCTGTTCGTGCAGAACCCCTACGCCTTCCTGCTCGCCAAGGAGAAAGAAGGTTCGTTGACACCTCTTTTCTTGGGAAATCTCGAAAGATCTCATTGTTTATGTGGAATTGTCTTTTTATGATATAATGACTAATAATACGTATATATTTTTTTTTTTCAACAGCTATGATGAGCAGTGACTTGTATTCCGCCGCTCAGGTGGGTGGTGCTGGAACCTACTATGGACAGAGTAAGTTACACTACTATTATATACTATAAGTTATAACTTCTTCAAAATATTTGTTACCTTATACTTCTAGCAGAAAAAATGCAAATCAAATTATTTAAATCAAATCTTATTTTTTACAGAATACTGGGAAGAAAATTATTCAAGCGGCACTGGCGGATATCAAACAGGCGGCGCTCAAGCGGGTGGTGCTCAATTTGGTGCAGCCGGTGGCCAATTTTCTAGTCAAGGACAGGCCAGTCAAAGTGGTCATTACGGTCAATCTGCAAGTCAAGGTGGTCAATTTAGTCAGAGTAGTGGCCACGCTAGTCAAGGTGGCAAATTCAGTGAAAGTGGTAGTCAATTCAGTCAGAGTGGTGGCCAATTTAGTCAGAGTGGAGGTCAAGCTAGTCACGGCAGTCAATTCAGCCAAAGCGGAATGTCTAGTGGTCACGTTGGTGGTAGCTCTGGATCAGTGGGCGGTCAAGGAGGAATACACACCTACAATCGTACCTGGACTAGTCAGGATACCCTGACCGCAGAAGAAAGGGAAGCATTAAGAAAAAATTTGGAAGTGCTAGCTAAAAACTCCAATTATCAAACTGGCCGCGGTTTTAATCAAGGATCACAAAGTGAAAATCACTTTTATCAGAGTCAGGGTCAGGGTCAGAGTCAAGGACAGGGGAATTATGGAAGCGTGAACTACGGACAATCACAAGGAGGATACCAAAGCCAGGGTAATTACCAGGGCCAAGGTGGATATGGACAGAAAGTCTATGTGTCTGGTGGACAAGGACTTGAAGGTGCGGATGGTCGCATAGTGCGGGTGAAGAACCGAACTGTGATCTACGATTCGAACCACAACATTATCTCTCAGACTGAAACAAGCACGGAGTACGGATCGCTGGGCCATGAGGGTGAAGCTGGTAGCTCGTTTAATACGTGAGTATTTTAAAATTCTGGAGCTGGTAGATAACAAATACTTTCTTTTATTTTTAGTTACATGATAATTGTTCAATATTACATGTAATTTATGCGTACAATTAAATAAAAAGCAAAAAGTCTAGTCCAGATTCACACAGAAAATCAGTATGTAAATAAATGAATCCATGTCTTATTTATGCTAAGATTTAAATTAATATACCAAAAGTACTTTCAGTAATTATTTTAGTTTGCAGAGGCCTATATATATAAGCCTATTATAAAATATCTTATATTTTCAGCTACCTCAACAACCAAGGAAGTAACTCTGGTTCCTCGCAAGGCTTCATCCACGGCTCGTGGGCGACCACGGAAACTGTCAACCCCAATATCATGAACGTTGGCTCTGCGTCGTTTGGGGGTAACACAATCCATTGTTTTATAGTTAATGTCATTAATAAATAATAAAAAAACTGTAAAAATATGCAAATAAGAAAACTAAAATCAATAATTTGTATTGATTTAATTCATCAAATTTGACACAAATAAATGCCTAAGTAATTTTAATATACGAAAAACCTAAGATGCGGTCCCATATAAAGATAACGCTTAAAAATGTCGCTAAACACTAACCAATTACACCTACGAATTTATAGTATTTCTTTAAGTATATTATTGCCTTTTAAATTGACCACACTTTATTGTGGGTGACACGAGACTATTTGAAATGAGCGCACAATGTAGAATGTTGCGCTCATTTTATAGGGACGTTATTAGAACGTGTAATGAGCATTTTGGATGTTTCATATATCAATACTAAGTAATCATCCATAAGACAACTGAAACCAAATTCAATAAATTGCAGAAAATTAGATAAGCTGGCATATTTGAAAAAAAAAAGATTATTATTTCAATACCTCATTATTCTGTTCCTTTCGCCAGGTGGCTCTGACGTCACAGTAGTGGGAGACGAAGAAGAGGACAAACTCGAAGGTTTCGGAGCGTACGCTGCTCAGAGCTCTAACAACGAATTTAAAGTAGGAATGGCTGATGTGACCGGTGCTGTTAACTCCGGAAGACAGGGCCAAGGATTCCAAAGCGGGCAGAGCTTCCAAAGTGGGCGTGGGTACCAAAGTGGGAGTGTCCAAAGTGGAGCCCAGGGTAGTGGCTTCCAGAGTGGAGGGTACCAGGGCGGTTACCAAGGAAACGTGGCTGGTGGTGCTTATGGATCTAGCGGAGGATACTCGTATTCATCGAGATCAGGTAAGAAGATAGATTATTAAAATGTAATATGTGAAATATAGTAGGGTTAGTTATCTTGACATTAGGAAGGGCTGTAGTTTTGTGTCTATTTGATTAATTGGAGTAAAATAAGGCTACCTTTATCATAAAGAAAGCTCAAATAGTATAAGAAATACGTCTGTACTTACAATATTGTAATATTACTGTATTAAATCAAATCAACATATAATATATTTTATGCAATTTGAACAATTAAAACTTTATTAGACTTAAAACAAAATTTTTGATTTACAGGTGGACATTCTTACTCCCGCTCGGGTGGTAGTTTCAGTTCATCGTCCGAACAACGACATGAGAGCACGCGGCGCCGGCGCCAAGATGAGGTATAGTTTTATTTCTTTTTTATTTACCTTTCCACCAGCCCGAACAGCTTCGGTTCATTCGTTCATTCAACATTCTATTCTACTTCTCACATTTTTTTTATTTAAGTTTCCAAAGCTATCAATATCTCTGTATCCTTTCTAATATCATAGATGGGAAAATTTTTCAAAGTGCTACAAATTTATAGACATATCCAGACAGACAAACATCTATATATATAAAATTCTCGTGTCACAGTTTTCGTTGCCATACTCCTCCGAAACGGCTTGACCGATTCCTCTGAAATTTGGTAAGCATATTGGGTAGGTCTGAGAATCGGCCAACATCTATTTTTTATCCCGATATTCCTACGGGATACGGTCTTACGCGGGTGAAACCGCGGGGCGCAGCTAGTATTACTATATTAATTTCATAGAAATAATATATGACGAGGCAGAAACATAAAAATCTGGATTTCTGTGACTTTTATTCCGGTACCTGAGTGATTCTTATTTCATACTTTATAAGCTCCATGTGCGTTAGATCTCCATTGATTTTCTGCCCCAGGTGGACCCGTCGCTGATGGAGATGCTGCGGCGCTGCGAGGAGAAGTACAAGTGCGAGGTGGTGCGCTGCCGCACCGGCCGCCTGCTCAAGGGGCAGGAGGTGTGGGTCGCGCTGCGGGCCAGGATCAACGCCACTGTGCTTAATGAGGTTAGCTGCCGGAAACTTATTCCATCTTCAACTTAGATATTTTGTGTTACACGGGTCATCGAAATCATCACTACATGGATACCTATTTCAGATACCATTTTTCAGCAAAAATTTATGGTATGCTAAATCAAACGTCTCGCTCAAATCTGTATATATAAATAGTATGAGCTTCATGGCCTCAGTCATTTAGTGCACTAAACGCCCTTCATAAAACTGACTGATTGACTGACTTTATTTTAGTTATGACATTAGTTGTTCTTACTATTTGAAACGTGTTCTTCAATATTTTACAAATTCACAAATATGTATGGTTTAAGTTAATTTTGTGATTTCGAGCTTTCTTTAGATGTTTATTCGTTGGTGTGATAGGCTCATTAATATGCATACTAGCAACAGGATCTGCAATGTCAACATATTACATATTAGCTGTAGTCAAAGCGCGTTGCACTCGAGTAGCTGTAATCAGCTGATTACTAATCTTCTTATATCAGGAACTGCTGGTGCGATTTTTGAAAAATTCTTTCAGTGTTACATAGCCCATTTATTGAGGAAGGTTATATATGGGCTATATATGTTTGAGATTACTTTATTATTATGAGTAAAGTGTATATATGTAACGCACTGGGTGTGTATTATGAGTAAAGTGTATATGTGTAACGCACTGAGTGTGTCGGGCAGATATCCGCGGAGCACGCGGTGAAGCTGTCGACGCTGGCGGCGGCGCGCGTGTCGCGGCTGGCGCTGGGCGGCGCGGGGGCGGGTGCGGGCGGGGGGGCGCGCGCGTGGCGCACGGGCGAGGCGCACACGGTGGTGTCGCCGCGGCTGGAGCGCGCGGGCGGCGCCGTGCCGCTGTGGGTGATCGTGCTGGCCGCCGTGCTCGGCGCGCTGCTGCTGCTGCTGCTCGTGCTCGCGCTCTACAAGGTGCGTGTGCGTGAGCGTGTGTGTGTGCGTGTGCGAGGGGCGTATCACTGGTTGTTCGTCGAAACTCACGTGATTGTTGGTTACGTGTGAATATTTGTACTAAAAAAATACGGATGTTTTTTTTTATTTAATATTTCTCTTCCTAAAAACAGTGTGGCTTCTTCAAACGCAACCGACCCTCAGACCACGCCGAGCGCCAGCCGCTGAACGGTCGCGACGAGCATCTCTGATATCCGACCACCGATCTCGGCCTCGCCACCGACGCCGCCACTACCGACACGCGCGACACGACCGACACGCGTGACACTAGCGACTCTTCCGTTTCCGACAGACACGGCTCGTACAGCTCGTCCACCGACGCGGCGAGTGACGTTACCAGCCACGACACCACCAGCATCGACCGCTACTGACAGAAACCCATTATTATCAAATTCTAAGTGCAAAGTGACGGTATTACAAGTACAATCAAACAATACAAACGAAATTGTGAACGTTTTAATAAAAAAAACTCCTTAAAAGTAAAGGTAGCTTTCTGCCTCATATTTATAAGAAATCAAGTAGGATTCGCCAATTTTCACATAGAATTGAGTAAATGTAGACGTCGCACAAAATTATATTTTCGAGTCGCCCACGTCGGTGTGTCTCTGTACAATAATTCGATTAGATTATGTAAATAATTATAATAATAAAAAAAATCCTTAAATATTTTTAATTTAAAAATATTTTAAGGGACGATAAATATTTAAAAATGATACTAACTTAACTAGTCACGAATAGATGATCACGCGGTATCCACGTGGGTTCGGCATGTGTTGAATTATGTGATCTATGTTGTAATGTTTAGGTGTATTTTTGCTTGACGCTGGATTTTGAATGTCGTTTTTATAAATAACTATATGAAACGAACTCTATATTTAAATAAAACGATATTTTTTCATTGCCTGTTGATAATAGAATATAATTAATTAAATAAATAATAGTTAAATATACACTTTTAAACGGGGTTTCATTTCATTATTAAAAACGAGCGCATATGAAATATGCAAGCTATCGCTTTCTCACTCTAACACATTAACATGAACCCTTGAAAGAGCGAGATGGGAGCATCGAGCTAACCTCTATTAACACTATTATCATCAAGCAATGAAAAAACTAGTTTTCCAATAATATAAATTTATATGTATATTAATAGAATTATTCATGTAAAAGTAACTTTTTGGAAGGCATTTTAATTAAATTTTCGTCGTTGGCTCTGCAATGTATTATTTATAATTTTTTTTTAGGAGGGCAATTTATTTACTTATTTATATGAAAAATGTAATTTCATTCGAGAAATATTTTAGTCACATTTTTATATACTATTTGTATTATACCTAGTCTTGCCATAAATATTGTAATAAAGAAAAAAGAAAATTGTTAACTGCAAATAACATTTATTA
>NC_052121.1:981872-1027152 GCF_012273895.1 Zerene cesonia | reverse complement strand
ATATTACACATATAGTTAGTAAAGCTTATGCAATTTCTATATTATGTAGTTTCTAAAATATTGAAATGGTGGTATATTATTAATAATCAGTAATTAATTAAAACTTATATAATATTTGAGAGCTTGTAGAGCAATAAAAATAGCAATTTGAAATAAGCAAAAATATCGTAAGTCAATTGTTGAATGTAATTAGTGCCTTGAAACATATCGAATTTTGTTAAAAAAATTTATAAAAATACACAAAACTGCGTGCAAAATTCTAGTTTCTATATTATTATAAAAATAATGTTGTGCCTTCTAAAAACTGCCAGTTAATCTATAATATTAATGTAAATAAATAGGGGTTTTTTTTCTTAACCGACGTTCCAAACACAACAAAGTTTCTTTATTCGACTGATGTTTTACCCTGTGTTTGATAGGAAATTCTTGTAATTATAGAATCTGGAGTAGTATCCCCCCTCCCCCCTTCTTCCCAGGAACGTCGGTGACCTTTTTTGTAGAAATGAGTTATTTTTGTAACATTTTTTCACAGAATGTAAAGATTTATTTAAAGTATTATAGTACTTAATTATTTTAAGACGAAACCTCGATAAATATTTAGGCCGTAATTCGAAAATACCAAAATTTATTTTTTGTTTCTAGAACGTTCTATCTGTGAAAAAATGATTTATTTATTTAGTATAGGACATTGTTATTTTATTATAAAATTAATTAATTAAATATTTATTTAACGTAACTATATTAATAATTCCGCTTCTACTTATAAGTTAAATGAAACAAACTGAAGAATGTGGATGCCATAATACATGTAATACAAATTGGGTTGTCTCGGTAACTTGCATTTACCAAAAAGATTGAACTGTAATTACATTTTTTTTTTGTTTTTAATAATTTATGTTTTTTATTTTCATAACCTTCACAAATTAAACATTTTAAACGGTATTTATTTATTCATTTTCAACCGATTAAAAAAAAGGAGGATCTATTCGACTGTACCTCATAATTTTTTACTGGTATTTTTATGATTCTTTTTTTTTTTGGAAATTGGTAGGTCCTCTAATTTAAATTTGGTCTAGTTCTGATAAATTGAAGGCGGATATGGATAACTTTATGGAGTTTTATGAAATACCTAGAAAAAAACATGTAAAAGATTATGAGGTTATTCAGGATACTATCTATTGTTCCTCTTTCGTTCAAAAATGACTCGACCGATTTATAAAACATTTGCTATAGATTTGAGATGAATTATACCAGTCTCTACCAAACATATACATAATCTTCGCCATTAAAGAGAGCAAATTAATTATATTGTATGAATATAATAAAATATATTAAGCAGGTTGGTTTTTCCCACTATATAAAAAAAGTTCGGCAGTCTACCCAAAGCTGTTTCGACAAATACTCGTCTATCAATTGTAAGAATCACCATCCGTATGGATTGGCAAGGAAGATAGATGAACTACCAAATGTCGAACTTCGCACCGATTAAATTTACGGTGTAGTGGTAGCAAAAAAAAACGTTTTAATCATCCTAATATATATATGTCTCTGAAGGTACATCTTAAGAAGTAGCACCTATATATGAAATGAATTAAATACGATAGAATAAAGAAAAAAATGTAGTAATATTTATGAGGACCCTGCTAGGTTTAATTGTGAGTAATCATGATAAGTAAATAGATTTTACTAATATTATAAACGCGAATGTAAGTATGAGTGAAAGGATATTTATTTACTCTTTCACGTAAAACGACTGAATGGATGTTAATTAAATTTTTTAGTTATATAGCTCATACACAGAATAAGACATGAGCTCTATAAATACTTGCCCGTGGGTTCGTCAAGTGAAACCGCGCGACGCAGCTAGTATAATATAACGTTTTACTTACATACCTAATGACATAAAATCCAAGGCCCGTTTTTTCAATTTAAAGTTATTTCGCAATAATGTTAGACGCCTTCGTTGCGATCAGTACAACGCAACGATTCGTAAATCTTTCACGACGGGACTTATCAAGGGGTCTAGGTGCCTGAGTTAACAGAAATTAAATGTCTACAGTATTGGATAATCTACCCCAAGGAATTAAAACTAATTCGGAAAAAACAAGGTCTCATTTTTGTACCTACGATGGTAAACATAACTTTTTATATTGTCTATGACAAATATATGGCACAGAAAAGATAAAAGTGACAGATTAAGGGATTTACTTGGTCCGGGTCTGTGATATCCTGACATTAAAATACAAGTCGTTCTGGATCCTTATAGGCTTATTGGTCTACTTCAATGCCAGAGTAGTTCAGAAATTATAAAATTTTAGACCGACTTTTTCCAAATAACTTATTTCATTATATAATATTGCTCAAATAATAATATAGGTAATATGAAAATCCCCCAGAACGGCAGTGCAGCGGGCGGAAAGCAAATAGGTCATACACATTTTTAAATAATTAATCTTCAATCTTATTCTTAACAACTTTAAGTTCATTTTAACTTATTTCCAAAACGATCAGATTTTTTTTCCTGTAATTCATGGTTGGCATACGACATGCCTAGCAATCAACAAAATAATAAGCAAGTGCTCTATAGTCTTCTTCTTCCAAATTAAAAATGAAATAAATCTCGTAATTGAATCACCAATCGGCTCTTAAACTACAGAGCATACGGGAGACATCGCGGGAAGGCACTCAAATAAAAACAATGGCACCACACAAACTGCTGGTTGACACAAACGGTGCTGCTGCCGACACGAATTGCTCATAAATCATAGATACCCGCATTATTGCGAATACCATCGCTACTAAAAGCACACATGATATGCTGTCACGAATATTTTGCGTCTCTTTTTGTGAACAGTTGATCAAATGTTAGTTTCAATTTAAAAATGTTTTGAACCAACGAAAGAGGTTCTCGATTCCACTAGTTTTAGGTTTTTCACCGATTGACATTTACTTACTACAATATAATATTTAATGTAATAAAATGACCCATTTTATATCTAGGTTAGTTTCTATAACAGTCTTTGAGATTAAATGTAAAACTTCTTGTCTTGTTTAATATACTTTCATGCTGAAGTTGCATCTGCGTCTTACAGCTACAAAATTCATTAAACTCAAACAATAAGGCATTATATACGAGCACCGGTCTCTTACACCTTATCTTGGCGTTAATACATCCCGTATAACAAAGGAATAAGATCTTAGGATGTACAAGTTATTAAATGAACTAATTATCAAATAAATTAACGCACAAAGCTTGAATTAAATCTGTTTGTTTTTGGTCAAAGGGAGTCTAAAGGAGTCGGTTAGGTACATTACAAATTAGATACAGGTGAAGCTTATTAAAACAAATATTATGTCCAATAGAAAATTCAAACCACACTCACCAATAAGGCAGGGCCTTTTTGGTGAGTGTGGTTTATCCATATAAACTTTCCGCTTGAATCTATCTATTAAAAAAAACCCATCAAAATGCATATAATACAGATGCGGAAAGCGACTTTGTTTTATACAATGTAGTAACACATCATATTTTAAAAATAAAACACTAAAACTGTTAAACTAAACTGTAAGCCTATCGATGAAATATTCAACGCATCATATTCTCATAAAGTTATCCTTATATTTTGAAATATTGCTACAAAAAGTTTGACAGAAACAGAAGTTTTCATTTATATCTCTCAAGAAAGAAATATCAATTGGAATAATAAATTCTCGCGAAACTTATTGACGTCACATAACCGATATTTTAGGAAAGTTAGCGGGAAAGCCTCTAAGGGTCCGTCATTAATCATGCGACACGCGACACTCAGCGTAAGTACTCTAACTTGCATTTTTCACCAACAACTTTGTGATCGAACACTAACTCAGCTCATATTTTCTTATTTAATTGTTACTGCATATAGTATATCCAGATTTCAAGTACAATAAATTTTAATCTGCATAACTTATATTATTTGATAAATACTATTATTTCTTTCTGGAACCAAGGTCCGGTGCATGTACATTTTGATATATTTTTATATATTATTAATATTCATGATCATTCTCATGGGCTCCTTATAGTCCTTAATCTATTTATGTCAAAGAATGCGAATTATGTTTATAATTTCATATAAATAAACATATAAGATCCTTTTATAATAATTGTCGTAAAATAAAACTTCCTTCATGGTTATAAAGTCCAAATTCGCTTGATTCTTTTCAATTATTTTTCTGCCTTGGCAACACTTTCAGGACGTCTATTAATCAAATTCGCACTCACGACGAACTCATTGGTGTGGAATAATGTATGGTTTTTTTCATGCTTCGAGCTATTTACGTTATGTATTGAAAGTCACTTTGATTTTAATAAATTGAAGAATCAACGGGGTAAAGTTTGATAAAAATTTAAAACTTAATAAATAATGACTAAAGAAACGCTCTACTACTTCTTAAGCTAACTAACTAGTTTACAGGATAACTAACCAGTTTTAACTGGTTTGTTGAAACTGTATCCTTTTTTACTTTTTTTAATGACATATTGAAAAAAAGGAGTTAACTATCAATTGAAAAAAATTAACATATTAAAAAAAACATTCTTTAATCAAGTAGTGCAATATTAATTGGAGTGCTTTGGTCAAAATAATTACACAAAACGAACATAACTAGGAAATTAATTATTGTTCTATACATACATGTATAAAACACATCTTACTATAAGTTCAAAGTTCAATTTTCTCCAACCATGAATTAATTGTGACCAATACTGTTATACAATATTGTATTTATATACATACTTAACATTATGGATAACAATAAGATTTATACGTGTACCTACAATAATTATTCAGTGTTGCTGTTACATTAACGGTAAGATGGCGACCATTAATCACACGGACAGATAATTAAAGCATTCTCAATGTCAGTCCACAGATTAAACAATAAACAAAGCCTGAATTAACCGAGCGTCGGAGCGCTGGAATGCGCCTTTTATTGCCTGTTGAGGCCCCTTTCAGTTTACGGTTACAAATAAAAATTCCATTTTTTAATAATACTTATTACTACAAATGAATAATCTTATCACATCAGCACTTAGAACGGAAACTTTTTGATGGAAAATTCAATACTATAATATATACTTTCATATACAATCAATAATAATAGTTACGTATATAAAATACGTAAAATTTAGACTACTGTAATTTTATAAAGATAATTTTTGCTTTAAATAGGCTTCGAAATTACTGAACCGATTTGAAAAAAAAGGAAAGAATTTTTCAAACCGGTTAACTGGAAACCTTCAGTACACCCGAGTAACATAGATGATACTTTATTTTGTTTTTGTCCCAGATCAACCCGGGCGGAGCTTAGTGGCCAGTAATATTACAAATTAAAGTTATAATGGAAATGCTTACCTAATAGGTGAGTATTAAATGTATTCGATTAAAATCCCCTTAATTCCCCAGTCCCTTAATTCAAATGTGACATTCTAATACATGTTAAGTATATTTTTTGTTTTCATATATGATATAAAAATTGTCAATCTGTTCTTTATTTCTTTCATATCGCAGAGTATTTATAATATTTTTTTTTATAAACAGTCTTGATAAGTTACTCGACTCCCAGACCAAGACCCGTAAGTATTATGTAATAGCTAGTAAATAAATACAGACGTCGACCTCATTACAATGTTCGTACGTATAATGGATCGCAAATCGGAGATTTGAAGCACACATTAACTTACGTTTCGTTGAGATTTTAGAAAATATTTCCCATAGTAGACTGTATGCTTGCTTCGATAAATTCAAAACTATTTTACATCTAACGATATTATTATTTTTGGGGTTCAGTACCCAAAGGGTTAAACGGGACAATATTTCTAAGTCTTCATGGTCCGTTTGTCTGTCTGTCTGTTTATCTGACTGCCCGTAAGTCCATCTGTCAAAGAGGATTTTTTTATTTATTTATACGTTGCTGTCGAACAACAAATAAATAAATACGAGATTAAGCAACGGTATTTATGTTCATCAGGTCGATGGGTTTGCATGGTCGAATTTGTTTGCAGTTTCTAATCTTTCTCTTATTATCACGGAACCTTTAGCATCGCAAGTCCCACTAGTAATTTATCGTAAACCAAACATCATCTTTCACATTTCTAAGGAAGAGATTTAAAGAAGCAAAGGCTAAACTTCTTTAATATTCATTCATCCGTTAATATGTTTTTAAAACAAATAAGCATACAAAAGTAGAATTAATAGACGAATTCATAATTGTCAAATACCTAATCATTTACACTTGATTTTTTCAAATGGAAAAATTATTTTTATCCCCTCTACATTGTGATATTATGTCCCCTCTTGACTACATAAAAAAAAACGGTTTTCGTATCGTTATGTATAAACAACATCCAAGGATGAGGCACTCGGCTGCCTCTTTGAGCAAATGCAAATAAAATGAAGGTTTTCTTCGAAATCGTAAATCAAGCCACTCGGGCAGTCTTTGAGAACGTACGACTCCAATGAAATACAAGATAAAATAAGTCACGTCGTATATTGTAAAAGGAATTTGATAATTTCTACTTCTTTTTTCCCTAGTGTCATGCAGATTAGGAATCGAAAATCAATAGTATGTTTAGAGTTAAAAGTTTTAGTGTTATATAATAATAATAATATTTAACAAAATCATCATCGTTATTAAGGATTCTCTCAACCTCAGTCCTTATGCTCTTCGAAGTATATAATTATTTTTTAAACGAAATGTTACTATTTTAAACATGCTTATCATAAAAACAGCAATAAAATCATGCAAAATTTTAGATTTATTTATAGTTATATCCTCGTAGACGAGTAAGGCTATACATATATATAAGGATTGCAGAAATCGATCACTGACCATCAGGCGACCCACCAGTTCCATTGCCGATGATGACAAAAAAATAATAATGTTACAGAAAAACAAATTTCTGTATTTATGAGAATGATCTTGCAATTCGCTTGTTCGTATACGATCTACAAATAGACATGCGAAAAGCTATTACACTGAACGCCTTTCCGTTGAGGAAAGTTATTGAAAATATTGCTAACACATAACAAATAAAATAAATTTGAGTAATGTCCAAATTACTTTTCTTATTGATAAATAGGAAAGTAGGAATAGCAATTTTACACAATATGATGCGTAAATAGTTCTTAGAAAGTAAGAAATGTTCAAAAGATGGTAATATATATAGGACCAAACCCTTAATGCATGTTTTTTATCCTTAAATCCTTTTTCTATTTATGCAATCAAAATCATTTGCATCAATCAATTGCGACAAGAGTATTGCTGATTGATTAAATATTTAAATCATTCAATTGATTAGAAGACAACAGTTTCAGGACAAGATTTGAAATCAATAGATATTTTTTTCAATCATAAAAGATGCTTTAAAATTGCTACATATATATTATTATCATAATTCTTCTAGAGTCTAGACAAATATCGTAAACATGAAGAGTTGGATTGTTTGAACGCGCCAATCTCAAGAATTACTAGACTTATAATAAATAATCTATACAAAAATAATCTATGATATGTACGTGATCCTTGATTGCATACATATAAAGCCTATAATATATGTACCACAGGCCACATCTATCTATAAAGTCTGATTGTCTACGATTAATCAACAATAATCAAAAGTTCCATCCTCATAACAAGATTGTTCCCAACCTATAAACCAAGGAACAGATGTTAATCAAGCAACGAATCACAATCCCAGATTTCTCGAAGACATTGGGCCATCACAATAAATTGCACAAAAATTAGATGCCGAGTTTATGTTCGGGGGCGGATGAGATGTAACAAAGCGATATATAAACGGTAATAAAAATAAATTGGACGTGGCTGGTTCTAGCCTCGTTCCGAGATATGTTTTGTCCTCTTCGGCTACAAACGAAACGAAAAATCACATCCTTATATCGGGATTCAGTGTTATCTTTTTATCGAAAATTGCTTGAGGATTTGGAATGTATTTACGCAACGTGGGTTTTATATAAATAGAACTATTATTATTAGATAAATGATAATGTTTAAATTGCTTGTGGGGGTTTTCTTTACAATTATGCGTTAATAGAATTAATACATCGAAAATTTATTTCGCATTTTTCTTCTTAAAATAAATAAATGGAAATTAATATATGTATTTTCTTTCTTTCTTTTTTGCATTTTCCACTAATTTACTTTAACATCAAGAAGATGAAGAGTCTACGTATGTCCTGTATCCTTTTTTTCAATAAGCTATTGATTTAATGTTATTAATACAATAAGAACTAATTTATTGTTCACATATCAAATGCTGGAGAATTTTAACGATAAGAAATTGTATTCAGAAATGAACGCTGGCTAAAACTATTTTGTTAACGCTTCAATTACGTGTCCCGGGAAATCCAGTTAAGTTTTAATTAAAACATATAATGGAGTTTGTGTAGAAATGAAGAACAAAACACAAATATCCACTATAGTTTATTCACTACTAAAGATTTGAACACTTTTACAATGATTACATTCCTATATTGCGAAATCTTTAGTATATTACAATAAGTTAACAAAGAACCTCAACGAAACTCTTAACGAACTCTTAACGACTCATTAACGACTTTATCACGACTATCTTACAAAAACGCGGCCGATGACAAATTTTATGTTGCCGCGCTCCCATTGGCCGAGCGCGGACCAACGCGGCCATCGTATAGAATTATGGTCGCGTTAACCTCTCTTTGAAATTTACCGCCGCTCGGGTGCGTTCCGTTACAAACATCTATTAGAGGAAATTGCTTGTGCGCGATAGAAAAAGACTGTTATTGGAAATTACTTTTAGTTTAAGCGTTTGACATTTTTGTCAACACCATCCGATATCCGGTGAGACACATAAGTTTGCTCATTTATATCTTTATGGGTGGATAGATTAATTGAAAGCCTTAGAGGTTGTACCCGTAACTGTCCTTTTGTGGTGATATAAGAAAGAAAACCTTATATAAGTTTGTTAAAATTATATATAGCATGTGCACCTATTATGTTATTTGTGATAGACATAATATTTTCCCAAAACAAAATTTTTCGGGGATGTCTGAAAGGACTAAATTTTGACTGTAAGTATGATATATGACGGGTCTTTAACTGAAATATAATTCATTTTGATACTTTAGCTTTACTTTTATGTTGCCAAAAGAATTAACGGTTGACGCAAAACCCATAACTTCCATAAAGCTTATCTATAATACCAGGTTAATATTATTTAGAGGAAAAGTTTATGAGTTTGTGACGTAGAGGTAATTCCTAGATCTACCACTAGTAAACCTCAGGTGTAGTCAGTTTTTAGTTTAGAAGAGTTTCTGAAAATCATAAAAATATCCTTATGTTGATAAAACAATTTTACAAAGCTACATTGTCTTTTAAATATAATTTTTTAATTGAGAAATTTGTTTACATTTTATTTCGTTTGTATAACACATACACATACACATTGTACACATTGTACATATATTAAAATATGTTACGTAGTACAGTCTTGTATGTATATTGTATGCATATTGTACTTAATTAAGCTATTTAAATGATCGAGAGAATGTGTGTTAATAATTGAATTGAAATATATTGAAATTTAAATAATCGCGATTGATAATATTTTAGCATTTGTCAGATCAAATAAACCGCAATCTGGTGAATTATTTCCAACATAACACGAGCAAGTTAACGAAGCATCGTTTCATATTTTCCACCACATGTATATTGAATCGTAGCGGCGTGAAGGAAAACGTGGCTTTTCTTTTTATTGGTCCAATTAATGAAACGCTGGTAACAATTTTAAAAATATATATATGGCTGTAAATTACAACTATTAGTGAGATATTATGGTTATATATGGTGTGGTGTTCTTGTTCTTGCGGATATCTGAAAGATTATTGATTCAAAAATTCTTTAAAACAAGACAATTTTTTTAAATAAAATCCACGATGAAATTAAATTATTTAACGCGTAGCAAATTAAACTTAACATGAACTAGTTGAATTATAAGAAAACAAGGTCCTTCAAGTTTGTGAATGGAACAATTCAACCCTTAAAACAACAAATAACTCCTCAATGCATTTTATATGAGCACACAATTCACATATACTATACTGCTCTCGCGATAATTAATACTTTATTATATGCAACAACTTTACGTGCCAATATAGCTGTATGAAGGAAACTTGCGTCAACTTACACAATACATCAGGTGCAGTAGTTGCGACGTGTATCAAGTTTCCAACTCGCCTGTTTATTAATTGAGAGCATCAAGCAAGTTTCTGGGCGGGAATACTCAATGTCGAAATTTGATTAACCGTTTGTTGCTATCGATACTTCATATTATAGACATGTTTGAACACTGTGTGAATTTATGACGTAAAAATAACATTACGATCCCTAAAACATGTTTTTTAGTAGTTACAAAGTTTATGCACACGTAGTTCTTACACCTGAATTGTTTCCATGCAGGAACTTTCATCTCAGGAAGAAAAGAGTAAAGAATGTAGCAAATAAATATACATTAGCTATTAATAACCATCAATAAAACTAATTTATCTAATCGGCTATTACCATTTCTACATATTGAATTCAAATTCAATAAACCCTACACATGATTATGCTTAATTCAGCTGAAAACGTAAAACACGTCTATATAATGCCGTTGAAACAAAAAACCGATTAACACACGCAATTAACAACCACATAACTGATAACATGTAATTGTCGGCGCCACAAAAACAGTGGCAAATTTACATCGAAATCCCCTCAACGAAATATGTGGTGCATAACATTTGATCATTGTATGTGCCAATTGGGTAATGCACGAGCGTCGTGCAATAACAGTATCATGCCATGCCATACTGCCTCCTACACGATCATCTATTTATGGTTAATTTTAAATAAACGATTAATATTCATGATAACACTCTGATGAACGAAATTTTACACGACGTAAGCGTTAAATTGGTAATATTTTCAGCTCGCTGCGCGCTGTACAATGTCATTTTAGTGATATTGTTAATCGATTATACATACGGTTTGTATTTTCGATTGAAAAATTAATTTAACAAAAATTATAGTTCATTGCGTAGGATTTATTGAAATCATATTTAGTCAAACTTCTGGGTATATGAAAACTTTTCAAAAATCTATTTATAAATCTGTTTTGCGTCTTAAAATCAAAACTTTTAACTTTTATAAACTGTGAACACAAAACAGCATCGCCATCAATTCCCTAACAATTTTAAATTGAAAATCGAATTCCCCTTCAAAAATACAGCTCAGCGTCTCGGCAAACATATTTATAAGTTGGAGTGGGAGTAGTGTAGAGTTAATAAGCCGGGATAATCTCCGGGGTCCGGCAGACAATAAAGAATATTGACACAATAACCGAGTCGCACCCGCGCCGCGGACCAGACCTGAATATTATATGCAGGCGATGTTGTGTGTGCCCATTCTACTTTTTATTTTCCTATTTAAGACTTGTTTACCTATATTGTGTTAAGTAGTTATATGGAATATAACTAAAAAATATGTAACGGTACATAGAGTTTTTATAAGCACTAACGTTCTCGCACTTACGTAATCGTCGGGAGTAAACAATAGCAAAAATGGAACCCTTTTTTTCGACCGTCGTATTTGAAAAATACTTTTATTTTTATATCATTCTGGTCAAATTTGAATTGCAGTGTGTGTAGATAAAAGATTTACTATCTTAACTATCTTTTGCTATCTTTTCTTTTAAGTATTTTTAGTCGCTTGAGATCCTAGTGTAAACCTTTCCGAATCACGTGACGTGCAACTAAATGGAAACATACAGTCAGTTCGCGCAACACAAGAGGAATCCCAAACGAGCTCTTAATAATACCTCTATATGATATCACTTCAGTATTGGCCAAATGGTTCGCTTACTTATTGCAGATTTTTTAAACAACAACCCAATTTGTCCTTTCTATCAGTTGCATTAAGGTTGAATTTAAATAAGGTATAGAGAAAAAAGGCTGTTGTAAACATATTGTGATCTGAGACTGTAAACTTGTTATAAAAATAAACTCTTTTGTGCTTAAAAATAATTACAATTAATGGGTCAAAAAAATACATTTTTTATAATTACATATTATTTATAACAAGCAGACAAACAAGCAAACAGACAAAAACTATGTTTTTGGGTTCTATATCTATTATAGATCACGGCCCAAGTATTCTTTTAAAAAATATTCATGTTTTGACTTTCCTACGATTTTATTATATGTATAGATTTAGACTTGGAAAATAAGTAACTATTATAAATGTAGGACATAAACAAATGTATATATGTAACAGAAAAGTGAACCTCAATTCTTAATATAATATTAGCTATTAGATATACAAAACATTTCAGAACTAAGTCCGTCCAATATCGAAGTCACAATAGAATCCATCGCCCTTACCGTGTAAAGGAGTTTCTTGTGTTAAAATTGGTTTCACGTCCGGCCTTACAGATCGGAAAGTGGATTTTCAATTACCGGTCGGATGCTGTTAATGGCTTTTAAGATCATTTTCGTGTTATCGAGTTGCCAATTTAGTGGATGTATTTGCTTTGATTTTTGAAAATTTGGTATACAAATCGGTCTTTTGAATGGAGTTCCATTCGATTTCTTGATGCAGGTAGTGCAGGTAGTAATAATGATATATCAAATATTAAACATTCATAATTATTTGATATATAACTAACATAAGGTCCGATCGTCCTGTAATGCTGGATGTAGGTATAAATCCGCTTTAGTCGGTAAAGTAAAAAACGAAACCAATTTGATATGAAAGGTTATACAGGAAAGATGCTAAAGTCGATTTTTATCCAATAACTGTACCAAAAATTGCTAATTATTCGTCAAAGAAAATGATATTACCAATAAAAGAAACGAAACTACTGAGATGAATTATTTTACATTACCATTAGTACATCATAGATAGACTTAGTATATCATATTTCCACGACGATACATCTGGTATATATATATACTGATTAAATCTAAAATACGTTATTCACTGATCTGTGGTCCGAAAACTTCCACAGTATTATAGAAATAGGGGTATTATTTAAATTTAACTTATTAGGTAGCTATGTAACATTATTATCCATGTACACTAAGAAACATAATTCAACCACCTTTAGTCATCTCTGAGCCTCTTGTTTTACTAATGGATGTATTGAATCCAATGAAAAGCTTAAAGTGGCGAGTCACGGTCTTTTATTGTACAGTGAGACGAGCTTTGTCTTAGAACCAAAATATGTTTGTTGGAATTTGAGTAAAACACTTGGAGACAAATGTTAGGTGAGTATTGACATTTTATAAGCAATGATTATTTATCATTAGTTAGACACTAGTCGGTTCTTATTTATTGTTTATAGTAATAGTATTTCATGAGTAGGTAATTGTTTGAATTTAGTTCTATTGGTTAAAATATAAGGTAGACCAAATAAATGTGTAAAAAAAAGCACACTTTATATTATACACACGTATCCTACTAATATTATAAATGCGAAAATTTGTAAGGATGTGTGTGTGTTTGTTGCTCTTTCACGCAGTAACTACTGAACCGATTGCAATGAAATTTGGTACGCAGGAGCTGGACAACTGGAATAACATATAGGCAACTTTTTATCCCGATATTCCACGGGATACGGACTTACGCGGGTGAAACCGCGGGACGCAGCTAGTAATATATAGTGAGCTTTATTTAAATAAAATACAATTCAATGTAAAAATTACACAAATTTAATGTTTTGATCAACATTACAGAATGAGTTGTTTCCAAAAGGGCCATCAAGAAGTTTTTAATTTTAATTTACAGAGCCAAAAGACCCAACTAAACTATCTAAAAGCAACAAATGTACTAAACTGGGCTATAGCTACCAACAGCAATAATTGATGAAGCAATATAGTGTAAAACAAAAACCTTATACACGTTCGCATAGCGGGGACATAATAAACACCCTGACAGCAGACAATTGCACCGAGAACACATAAATATTTGTACCAGAATTCAATTTACTATGATAAAATTTATATAGAGATCGTTTTTTGGAATATTTACTTTTTGTTACTCCATCAGAATTTTAATACGTTCTTTCCAAAATGTGTACTATTACCATCTATAACCTCTTAATACTATGCTCGTATGTTTAAGACAAACGAAAACAATTTCAAAAATGGCTGAACAGAATAAAATACAAATATAAGTCACTTTAGGCTGCTCTTTAACTCAGTTAAGACAGAACGAATGCCGGATTTGAATAGAACATAAAATTACTCTAATTGTTAAAAAAATATAATCTAAAAAGCTTTTCAGTACGTAATCATTGGGTAAGCACTTAAGGAACCTCGTTCAAAATATCTTATTTCTACCACTACAAAGGCAGCGGGAACCTATTTAGAATGGATAATGAAAGTCGTCAAGGAAAGCAAAAGGAAAAAAGCAAATAAAGTAATTCAAAGCCAATTATTGTCTTGCCGCAATCGCAGAGCAAAATTCAACTGCTTTGTGGGAGATTTTCAAAAAAGTTTTAACTAAAAAACTTGGAGAAAACTTCAATTGACTTGCTTTAGAAACTAAATATTATAATTGCTTCGAGAATACAGATTTCTTTCAATTTTATGACTTTTTATTCGGTAAGTAATAAGTTATTGCCTCAGAAGCGAAAGAAATCTTATTATACCTTACGGTGTAACTATATATAATTGATAATCATTTATCCGGGTGTACATATGTTTTTAAGAAATTCCAGATAATTATCCACTATTTTGAGAAGTTGTCATATTGCAGAAATATGCATATTATGTAGAAAAATATATAATGAGCCGAGAGTGTACCCCGGCAGGGTCAGGCGATTACCAGTATCTGCTTTTGGGCGCTTCCCACTCTTGCAGAAGGACAGTAATTTAGCTTTTCTATTTTATTAGCCGTTAAAGGTATCTTGAATCGGAGTCGTAATAATCATAAGTTACAAGTTTAAATTTATAACAATAGTACCAATATATATGTAATTAATTTCAGCATTTATGTACTGTATGACATATTGACTATTTGTTTGTCTAATTATATCAGAGTAATCTATATAATATCAGAATTATATAATCATTACATATGCATAATTTCATAACCGACTAGCGGTATTCCTCGGGTTCGTCCGTGATAAATGTAGGATCCACATCACACAGATATTATGAACAAATCAAACGGAAAAAATTTAAATCAGTCCAATAGTACCTGAGATTAGCGCCTTTAAATAAACTCTTCAGTTTCATTAAATAAAAAATGTAGGTAATAAATAAAACTTCAACGTATAAAAATATTAAATATATTTGAAACAAAAGTGATATGTACTTTATCTACACATACTGGCACATGTTAAATAATAATTATTAACACAAAATTAATATAAGTACAAATTCCATATTATCACAAGCACATCAAAATAAAATAAAATCGATGTATATAGAACTTAATTTTGCTAAATTACAGAGTAATAGGTATTTATATGAATAAAAATCATTAATTTTAGAAGCTTTCTCTATAAAAGAAAGCTTGTGAAAGCTTAATAGAGGATTTGAAAGCTACCGCCACCAATTGCCCCTATTTTCTCTAAAATAATTTTGAAAAGATTTTCATATTGTATACCAATCGGAATGTCTCAATAGAAGCTTATTTTAAGTTGTCTAATAATTTTTTTCTTAAGTTTAACCTAAATAGCATCAGACAGCTTTTCATTTCAGTCAATATAAATCAAAATGTGTCTAACGAATCCATACTTTCATTATTTATTATGAAAGCCAACTTGTCACAGTCAGAATAAGTGTCTCTGGATACGCTAAAATTAAATTAAATATAATGACCAATTTCTTACATCACAATTCAAAAGCGTATAACAATTACATTTAAGTTTTTAATTCTTTCCCGCAATCAATATTATTAATATACCCATTAATTTCCTTTTTTCGTTTTAAAATGTTTTTATTAACATAAAAATCTAACCAAAGCAATAAACATACTGTTTTTTAATTTGTCTTTAAACTTTATTTCAAGCATATATAAAATTTTCTTTTTCTTGTTCACATTTTAACAAAAACAAATATAATGTTCACAATTCGTCCCTAACAGTGCTGAGAGCTAGGTCGTCGTGCTGGAACCAGGCGGCGTAGATCTTGACCGGCTCTCGCGGCAGGCGGTGGAAGGAGACTGGTCTGTCTCGAGCTAGCACTTCTCGGGGGTAGTCCTGTGGTCTAGCCTGGGGGGGGGGGGGGGGGGGGAGGTAACTTTAAATGCTTTTTCTGAGAGGGGTTGTGGCGATTTTTAATGTTTTTGAAATTAAAATAGAGGTTGAATATGAAAATATATAGAAATTTATTTTGGATCATTTTGGTGTACTACTATAAGGTAAGGTAATGATACTACCCCAAAATGGTTCATAGGGTTTGTTAGTGGTACATAGCCGTTCATAAGATACAGTAAGGTAAATAGTAAGGTCATTCTTATAACATAAGGTGTCAAAATTTTGTAGTAATAGCACATAAAGACAGACACTGTATGTGTATGTCAAAACATAGACACAAAAAATATTGACAACTGATGTGGCCTGGCCTAGCATCCGTATTCAGTTTGACGATCTTTTGAAAGACACCTTATATGTAGCATTGTAGACTTGATGGAATAATGATTGTAGCGCTACCTTTTGCAGGCGTACCCAGTATGTTGGAGTAGTTACTTACTGGCACTGGATGCATCGCACCCGGTAGATAGACCAGGGCAAGAGGACATGTGCTATGCTGAGATGATATCCTTAAATATTATCCTTTTTCAACCGGCAACAAACTCACGATATCCCTAGCGTGTCACACCCGCCTGCGTCTGTGTCTCCCATTATCCACCTACCGTTATCCACCTACTGTTTATAATAGTTACAAATTATTTGAAGCATTTTATCAGTCTCTTTGCGCGCCCAGAGACCACATGTCCGCACGTCCGCACGCCCGCACGGCCGCACCCCCGCACCTGGTGGAACAGCGGCGAGTGCGCGAGCGGCGCGCGCAGGCGCAGCGCGCAGGCGCCGAGCGACATGTCGTCGGGCGCGTGCGGCGCCGCGCAGGCGCAGCGGGCCAGCAGCCGCGCCGCGCCGGCGCTCAGCGCGGTGCCGCCGCCGCCGGTTATGTAGTCGTAGCCTGATATTAACATTTCATCGAATACACAAAAAAATAAGTTTTTGAATCCACTCTCAAGAAACGTTGTCCGTCTAAACCATGAATTCACTATCCAAAAATAAGTATATGGTCCAAAACTAATATATAGCTGCAACATACAACACATTCTTACAGAACAAATAAACAGATTTGTGTTATTCAAGGCCAAGGTCATTCAAGGAGGATGCGAAGTTCAGATAACATAATATGTTATACGTATTTAATTGATAATACTCGACGATTTATTACCAGCAAAATAATAAACGATTTAAAATTGTCACCGTCGTTATACAAAACAAGAAAGAACCGTGAAAAAAACTTTTTATGACACTAAACATAAAATTCCCACAATATTTGTGTGTGGGAGTCGAGCACGCTTCCAGCTTCGCAGCGAATTGGGCCAGCTCGCACCGGGGAAGTACCACAACCCCACAGAAAAATGGCGTCAAATAATAGAATGTTACTTCGTTCCGTATGGTGAGCCAGAGACCCATTATTTTTTCCTCATCCTTCCCCATCCATTCCTTCTTTCCTATCGTCAATCCTTTCCTTATCGCTATCCCCTTAAAAGCGGGCAGCGCATTCGCAGAGACACTACTTCTGCGTATAGTCACGGGCGATGGGGATCGCTTACCATTAGGCGACCCACCAGCTCAGTTGCCCGCTACGATATAAAAAAAAACCAACGAGTGTAATCTACATCAGTACATAATAAGACGGAAGTAAGAAGAGTTGAGCAGTGGTGGCTCAGTGGTGAGGAGCTCGGACTTAAACTGGATACGTCGGGGTTCAAGACCAGGCGAGCATGCAAGAAATGAATAAAATTTTCAATTTATCTGTGCATTTACACATGCACCTCCACCACCACCCATCACCACCGGTGAAGGAAAACATCGTGAGGAAACCGGCATGTCCAAGAATCAAAAGTTCGACGACATGCGGCATCTGCCAAGCGGCACTTGACCAGCGTGGTGGATTATGGCTCAAACCCTCATGCCTGTGTCCCAGCAGTGGGAACACATATGGGCTGATGATAAAAGAAGAGTACCAAATCCAGCTGAAAATAATAACATTACCTTTGCCAGCCGCGTCAGGTTTCCCGTAGCCGTAGCCGTACCTCTCGCCCAGCACCGTGACGTCCCCGCCCCCGCGGTAGCAGCTCAGCACCTCGCACAGCCTTCGCACACTGGCCACGGGGGGAGTACATATTATCATATCTATCATGATTCTAATAAGAAGAGTTACTCACACAGGAATTGTGTGTGTGCGTATGTGTGTGTGGGGAGGAGGGTGTGTGAGTGCAATTGTAAATTTACTAAGAGAAACTTTTTCAATATAGAAGAAGAGGTTTTAAACAAGATTTATTTATCCTACTTCCTACTAATATTATAAATGCAAAAGTTTGTAAGGATGTGTGTGTGTGTGTTTGTTGCTCTTTCACGCAAAAACTACAGAACCGATTGCAATGAAATTTGGCAAGTAGACAACTGGAATAACACATAGGCAACTTTTTATCCCGATATTCCTATGGGACTTAAGCGGGCGAAACCGCGGGGCGTAGTTAGTTTAATCATACATTTGAAAACTAAAATATAACAAGAAAACACTTAAAAATATTTATTTATGTTACATTCATTACATGCTTAAATAGACGTTAGACCTCACCCCAAAATAGTATCATCATCAGCGAGGAATATCCACTTGATCTGCGGCATCTTCTCAACTCTTCGCAACACTTCTTTCAAAATGGCGATCGTTTTGGCGCAGTGACCGGTCTTGGTGTTCGGGATGCCGAGGTTCGTAGAGGGTAGTGTTGGATCTGATATATATTATATGTGATAAATCATTAAAATTACAAACTATTACATGGTATACTATTAAATTACTAAATGGTATAATGCAAAGTTGTTTCCCGCCTATGTATGTATGTATAGATGTCGATTTTTTTTTTTAATAGATAGGGATTTTACGATTTTGTAATAGACTATCGTGAATCTTCTCCGGTTTTTATAACAGCATTAGCATTCTGCTGGGATTTGTTCGGTGAGTGGGGTAGCCGGAGGCCCATATCCATTTCCTTCCCCTTCTTTTATTCCTTTCCTTTATTCCTCTCGCGAATCCTTTTTTAATCCCTTCCCAATTTAAAGTCGGCAATCCATTTGTAGAGGCGTAAGGTCGATTGCAGACCTCTACAAATGTTCGTGGGCGGTGGAAGCGCTTACCATCAGGCGTCCCACCAGCTCCATTGCCGACTGTGACATAAAAAAAACCCTATCTATCATATATATCTATATAAGAAAGTATACCTTCCAGGTCACTAAAGAAATGCAGATTTGTGACATGTCTCCCCCAGGTCTTCTTAACAACCCTAGCCCGTGACTCGTGGAAGCCGCTCCAGGTCTTCACCGCGAAGTACACGGAGCTCTCCGGTATCGCACTGCCCTGCCGATGGTTTGGGGTTACTTCTAGAAGTTTCTATATGGCGGCTGATATTTTTGAGGGGAGAATTATCTTCGGAAATCGCTTTTTTCATCATGAAAAGAAAACTTTTTGGAAACCTTATATTTTCTATAGTCATTCATTTAGTCATAAAATCATGTTCAAAGTCGAATTAGTGTGAAAAAGTGTTTGTTCGGAAGGTATTATGTGCATTGGATATTATTATAATTTACGCAAAGATGCAACCAGTGACTGTAGCAAGTCTTTGAATATACACTGTATAGTGTTTACAATAAGAGCTATATTACCATAAGAAGTTTAGATGTAATTGCTTTGAGTTTTATGTGTACACTGTTGGTTTGGCTTAATAAATAGATAAATAATTAAAAATTTTCCTTCATAAAGAGTCATTTAGAGTTTAAAGTAAAACCATACTCACACAAGACTCAAACTGTCTTGGATACGTAGCGCAGTTGTCCATGGAGACGACACAGAAACTAAGGTCTGGGGTCAGAAGTGGACCTCGTTGGTCTTTAGACCCGTAAACAAGCCGAGCAAGTTCGAACGCCGGGTCTATCGAGAAATCTGCTTCTAGCTGCCTCTCGCCACTTTCGATCTTTTTTATAAGACTGCAAATATTCTAAGAGTAGTAACGTCCTTTTACGGTATAATTAAGACATCATTTATAATAGGATCATTCAATTATTTTCATTCTACATCGAAATAAATTATATTTAGGATTTCTCACGCCATTCTAATTTAACCAAACAACAAGACACATTTAATTTTTAGTTTTATAGCATTGAAATGCTTAATATAAATGAGAAATTTTGAAAGAATAGAAAACGTTTGATCACGAGGCGGGATTCGAATTTTCGAATTCAAACAAGACACATTTTCAAAGTTTTCAATACATGTATAATTTAGTTCCTACTTTAATAATATTATAAACAAGAAAGTAGCTTTGTCTATTTGTCTCTAGTAAACCCCGGGACTGTATTTACTTGAACTACGCGACGATTTAATACATTTGGTATGACACTAATTATTTCATCCTTTTCTTAATTTTAAATGTATACATTCTAAGGGCGCTGTTTCAAAACAAACCTTTCAATCAATTCCATCCTCATCGCAAACCCACTGGCGAAGTTTGGGTATACAAAGCCGCCATCTTCCTCTAGCTCTTCGAAAAAGGTGAAGTGATGAATTATAGTGGGCTCGTCGTCACTCAGAGGGTAACCTATCCACATTGTGTCCTGTCACACGTAATCAAGGTTTTATGTGATCGACTTCTTAGGAATATTACTACATTGTAATGAAGTTTATTGGTTAATTGTAATCGTAAGCTAACAGTAAAATACAGATAGAATTAAAAATAACACATTCCACAAATTCATAACTTTCTATATTATCGTAGTTGCAATACGATAGAAATTTGCAATATAAGAAAGAGTATTTTTAGTATAATTGCAAAATACTCTCTCTTTATAATACATACCCAGAAAATGCCTTATATGCAAACTCTTATAGAAAAACAATATAACACCTGTATTTCTAACATACTAAATCTCTGGAACTCCTTTAACCCGACCTTCTGTTTATCGGCGGCAGCCAGCGCTTCTATCAGCTTGCCGCATCGCACAGCGGTATGCGGCTCCACGAACAGCACCCATCGGACATCACTGCCCTGGTATTTGCTAACTAGAGGTCTGAGCAGTGGTATTATCGTCCACGCACCTGGCACGGCGAAATCTTCGTGCGTTATATGCACCTTCGCTTCCCGCTAAGAAAAGATTTTTCTGATTGAAAACTTGTGACAGTGGAGAAATTTGGATATAGCGAGTGAAAGATAAATAGTGGTAATTAGATAGGACATATATGTATTACCCTCGCTTTTAGGCTTTGTAAGCTTCGCAAAATATTCCCCATTTTGCGACGTAATAAAGTCAAATACAAATTGACAAACTTAATAAACAAATATCGTATAATTTTACATCAAACATGGGAGTACCAAGGGAGAAGTATGCATGACATAATATTTATTTACGTAAATAACAGCAAGCCTAACTTACCCCTTCTAACTCATATATTTGGTTCTCAATATCCATTTTGAGCCGCCTTGCGACGCTTGCATGATAAGGCTCCGATTGACTTACTATTGTGAACACTATATTTGTAGAGTCTGCAAATAAACTATCTGGTAAAATTCATAATATTTCCTTAATTTATGTCGAAAATATATGAAGTCCGTATCGGGTATAAATTTAATCAAATCAATACAAAATTGAAAAATTTGTTTGCTTGAACGCGCTACTAATAGACCGATTTCGAAAATTCTTTCTCCTTTGGATATGCTCGTGATCTGTGAAAGCGGTCCGCCGCATATTGGATATAAATAAGCAAAGTCCAAAAATTTTCTAATTACTCATTATTCGAGTAAGCTGATTGAGATTACGAATATAATTAAAATATCATTAAATAGCTTCATACATCGCGTAAATAACGTAGCCATCGAAGCGTTTGAACACTTCACGGTACATTTATCATCAATCGATACCACATTGTCATACCTAGGCCATTAAAGCACACTACATATCCCGCGGTAACGACATCATCAAATTATGACAAATAGCTATGCAGAGCCTGAGGGAACATCAATCAATTTAGCCATCATGTATGGATTTTGTCGAACTGAAGATTAATCAGATATGGGATATGATAACAGGGTAGACTTGGATAAAATTTCCGTATAATCATGCTGGCAAACAACTCATATTTATTTAGTGAATCAGCAATAGCTTAATTCAAAGCTTCAATAACTTTTACAAGCAGTAGGTATGTTTTAATTGAACATTAATTTTTAACATCGACACGCAGTTGCATTAATTAATAATTACCGATTCTATTTGAGCTATATTTTTTAAGGAGGGAAATTTCCTATTAATTGCATCCACTTTAATATTTTTGGCGAGACCTAAATTTTTAATTGAAATAGGGCCCAAAACTACGATCGTACAGATATCTATAGATCCGTATTAAATGTACTTGAATGAAATCAGAGTTTAAATACTGTTAGTGTTCATACATTTGCTAATGAACGCACCCATTTCTGAAGATTTTGCTTTTGGTTCGCTTGTCACAAACCACAAAACCCTTTAAATACACACGAACAAACAAAAATCATGAATGTATTAAAATGAATGAATGGAAATACTGATGATGAACAAGAGCTGAAAATTCTCTCATCAGTTTAGTTCTACAAAACTTTATTTCATGAAATCCAACAAATGTAGAGATGACAAACATCAGAAAGGTCGATGAATAATTCAGAAGATAATAACCTCAGAAGCTGGATGCAGTTTGAAACTTTCAAGAATTTTATCGTATGTAAAGTGGAGGATGCGTGCCAGCTATTGGCGTCAATAATATTAGAATTTTTCGTAAAAATAGACGAGATGAATATAATAAAGTATGTAAATTACTTAAAAGCGTCAGTTGAATGGTCAGCAACGGATAACGAATGGCAAAAATATATTTTCATTACTATCAAAACGAATTCAATAGTTATTGCTATGCCGAAAAAATCTGGATATTTTTGGAAAGCAACTGTTTGAAACACGGCAGACGAAGTTTAAGTATTAGGGTTATATTTTAATACAAAATAATTTATATTTGATACCTATTCAAATCCAACGAATAAGGCCTGTAAACTAATAAAAAAGCACATATCCTTATTACTATCTCATTTATATAATATCAAATTGCACTTTGATTATCACATTCATTAAAGCTTTCATTCAATAGCAATTAGCCATTGAGCATATCTAAAAGAGCAGTATCCAAACTGTGACTAAGTGCCATAAAGTACTCCCAACGAGGTTTTAATGTGTCGCATCTCAGGTGATCGTCTACATTATTCATGCCGGCAACTTGGCCCGCTCGCGGATTTATTTGACTAAGATTCCCTTCGCTGAAGATAGGGTCGTGGATAAGGGATTTAAAGGTGAGATTTTTCCACTTGGTCGAGCGTGAATTGCGCGCTCATGATTTATGTAGTCAAAAGTAGGATCGGAATTTTAAAACTTCCCTGAAGCCAGTGTACTTACAGTTTGGTATTATCGTTTATTAAGCTTAAATAGAATCAAATAAAAAAGACATTACTTGTTTTCACATAATGAAGAGATTTTTCAAGGCTCTTGATATAAATAATCCCGTCGCATAAACATAGACAAAAGTTTCTTTAGACACTCCCTTTAGCTAAGTTATATTCGATACTCATCATACTTTCAGATTTGAACCTGAAAGCTCACTTAAACTTTCAACTTCTAGGTATGTTATTATTACTACGAACTAACGCGTAACTAAGTGGATTTTATAATTCTGTGATCTATCCTATATGAACATGCTACTATAAGATTCCAACTGTTAAATACAATATTTTAAAATAAAATTTTGACAGGTTTAATGAAACTTTTTTCACAACTTAACTTGGAAAACAGAATTTCTCTTAGTATTGAATTTGATCAATACTGAAAGAAATTTTCAAATATCATTTATATCTCTTATTGCCGTCGAGTTTTCTGCGACGTATCCCGATAAGGTGCAAATAGCATCAGGCATGATAAATAATTCGCAACCATTGCTACGAACGGACGGATTCCATTCAAATCTATTGGGATTATCCCTAATTCTGATCCGAGATCCTATATTGACACTGTTATATTACCACATTTACTATTCTGCAAATTCAAGTAGCGATAAGTGGTAATAACATATTTTAGGATTAGTATTTCTAAAAATTAGGCTGAGAATTTTGAATCTTTATAACTATTATTTGATCCTGAAATATATATGCTATTCTGTCCATTATTATGGTCGGAATTTTATGAATAACTTTATTTAATATAGAATTGTGTACAACATTTTACGTGTCCTATATCTTTCAGTGTTGAACAACACATTTCAGTTATGCAATTTACGAAAGCGTCCTCAAAAAATCCTCCCAAGTGGGTAATTGTCTAAAAAGTCGGCAGAATTCTATCTCTGAATCGTTAGCATTCACACCTAACGACGACATTTTTGCGGCGGCGCCCAGTAGTTGTACAGATAGAAATAAAACCCCTCGAACCGCCCGGCACCTCGACGAGTGGCCATCAATAATTCGTGTACACCAGGCCTCCGGTGGGTACCGACTCGATCACCTTTACCGACTTACGAATTCATTAATCCATTTCATCGAGTGTTAAGTTTCTAAAGTGTAGAATTCTCAGATTGAGAAATATGGAATGTGTAGAATACCTGTCTTTACGATTGTATTTAATCTATCTAGAATTCATTGTATCTTGTCTTTGCCCAGTTTCTATATTCTAAGGATCAAAAAATATACCAATGCTTTTTTTTATACAGGTAGTTATTTATAAAATTACATGCCTTAGTTCAAACTAAGAAAGTAATCAAATAAAATAAAAATGTTATTAGAATTCTTAGTTAGTTTGAACTTACACAGGGGTACGATCTTCTTTGTGGCACTATCATCATAGTACTTAAGCTTGATACAATCTGGATTAACAATGCTTACGATGAGATAGCGGTTTTATATGACTCAGCGTGTCATTTAAGATTCTATCTCGAAACTATAAGCATTCTCAAGTAGAGGAGGCTGGTTAGGTCAACGGTTAGTCTTGGAAATCGTTTTCTACATATAACATCGTAATTTCATGTCAATATCCCTACATGACATAGTGATAGTTTTAAATTATATCTTAAGACGGTTCTATAACTAGCTGAATCATACCGACATATTCAAGTAAAAACGCACTTTTAGAAAAACTTCATTCTTTATTAAATTCGCTAGAGAATATAGGGACGCGTGTGTCGTGTAGGTTCATCTATTATTTGAATACAAAATAAAAAAGAAAAACACATCGTTTTCAATTTGAGTGTCCAAAGAAATGTAACAACATTATCTCTGTAAAATTTACATATTTTTCTGTTCTTTCTTCGCCGAGAAATTAAAATTCTAGGTCGAGTAGGTATTAGCGTCTCGTGACGAAAATGTTTGTGATCTCACAAGTAATAAGATCACTAAGAACGTAGAATTTACTTGAAATAGAAATTCAAATAGCAAGGGGTATTTACTCGCTTTATCAGATTTAACTCTGGACCGATATTTTTACTTCAGAAAGCACTGCAGTAGATTTGCTTTCTTGAATTACTTATCTTTCATATTTGCAGCGTATTTCTTAAGAGCTGAAATTCTCAAAGGGACTTAAATGCATATTGCGAAATAATTCTTGTTTTAAAATTCTTTTAGTATCTATCATTTCAATGAAATATGTTCGTTATATTTTATAGATAATCTGTATGAATTAACAAGTCCGCTTGTACCTTTTTAGTATTTACTTTGAAACTATTTAAATTTTCTTAATATATAACGCATAAAGGTGACACACAGCCGAAACTACTAGACCGATCCGACTGAAATTTGGCATCCAGATAGCCACTATGCAGTAGACATCCGCTAAAAGAGCTTTTAATAAATTCCAATTCCAGGCGGATAAAAGTTTGTACCATGAAAACTTATTTTTACCACGCGAGCAATAGTTAGCAGACATGATATGTCTCTACTTGGTACTACGTCTACTTGGTTTGGTTTGGTTTATCGTGAGCATATTATGATAAACTAAACCAAATCCCAATGTGTTTATTATTATAAATTGAAAGAAAGAGCGAAACATTTATTTATTATTTAAATAAATGTTTTCTTACCTTTCTTTCAAGAATAATTATTCGCTTAAATATTTTTTTCAAAAACAATACGGTATTCAACGTCAGTGTTTCTTAAACCTTATATATGTTGTAGATCATGAATTAATGAAAAAACGCGTTTTAAATTACAGTTCTCTGTGTGGTTTCCTTTCAACGTTCCATTCTACTAATATTTATTAGTCATATTGAGCAGTGCATATTTACATAATAATACTTCAATTTGGGCCAAAGCACGTAGGTATAGTTTACGAAGCATAATTTTAGAATTGGCTCGAAATTATATAGCTAGACAAATCGCTTTTATACCTCTGTAATTTATGTTCACATCGTAGTATACAGTTTTTATACATTTATTAGTTTCATTATAAACTCTTATAATAATCTTTATGATAAAAATATCACGACAAAAAATTATTTTAAAACCAATTTATCATACACATAATTCATCATCAGCCCATATATGTTCGCACTACTGGGACACAGGCCTCCTATGAGGGTTCTATTCATCATCAGGTACACATAATATGAAGGAGTAAAATTGACTAGCAAGTCCTGAAAAAAACTCGAAAGTAATAAATTTCCAATATTATTCTAGACACGTTGGCAGGGGCTTATAACTTAGTTCCTTCTACCTTCATAATAACTGAGAAACAGCGTTGTTGTCAAACGTGTAACGTTTCGTTCGTTCGTAACGAGTAATAACTGAGAAACCTACTTTTTAGAAGTAATTATCTGAAATAGGTATAGCATTATAGCTAATAGTAATTATTATATGTTTAGTTATAGTAATAATTACATATAGTAGTTATAATAAGTTTAAGTAAGTATTACTATTAAGTAATATGTGTATCATCGTATGATTAATAACTGTGAGGTATTTAACTTAATCCTGGTTTAATGTTATGTTTTTTTTTTTCATTGTACATTGTTTCTGATGGCTTTTACGAATCAACGTGGTCTTGAGTTTAAAAAGAAATATGGGATTGCAGTTTTGTTTACTCAAAACTCCGAAACATTTTTTGTTAAAGTGAAACTGTGTCGAGCCCAGACGAAAGCGGCGCTTTTTGAAGTTACTTCTAGCTTTAATAACTCTGAAAACTATCACAATACAAGTAGCGATGAGCTGTTTGTATCATCATTTAACAACATATCATAAACCAATACGTTTATGACACATTTTGTAATAAGTTTGCAGCAACTAATACCCCTTTGCAAAACTAATTAGTACCTTCTTACCGAAAACACGAGAGGAGCTCAACTAAAAGACAATCTGGGCACCAAGTTGTCTAAGTATACAACGGCTAAATTATGCGGAGACGCTGCACGGAGCTTACAACTTTAACGTAAATTCTTAATAAAAGCTTTCTTAACAATACTGGAGGAAGTCACTTTTCGATATGGTAAAGCAGTGTATGAAATTTCAGCGCGTTTATTACGAAAGGCTATAATTAACATTATTCTTTAAGCTTTTGTGACTTTAACTATAAGCTACTAATTTAAACTTAGAACTTTTTTAATTGACAACCAAATAATATTTCCATTTTTTACAGCGATAGAATATTGTGTAACTTTAATTATCTGTATTTTTATGTGTTCATATTATTTATTTTGTTTTATTAGCTTTTTATATGGTCAAATAACAATAATTTCTGTTTTTTCCTGTTTAAAGAGCTTGTTATTAAATTCATATAAAGGTCTACGCGGAACCTAAAACAATAACGTGGACAAGTAGCAACTTTTCCTCTTTCATTTTGAAAAAGAAAAAATAGTGCTGGCATATTGTTCTCATATACTTACGCAATCGCCGACACAAATAAAAAAAATAAATTAAACAATTCGAAAGCCATCCCATATCGTCCCGTATTTTCGAGGCTCTAATTGAAATGCCAACAAAACTATACAAAAAATACTGTTCGGCAATCGGCATAAAAATTGCCCCTTTGAACTGTAGCGTCGGAGCCAATAAATAAAGTCACTGTGTATTTGCAACGCGATAAATTTTACATCAAACTGGGGTTTACAAACGGCAAGTCAATCTGATTGATTGGAAGCAAGGTGAAACGGCGCTTACTTTACGCCCCCTTTAGTTGCTTTGATAATCAAGAATTGGGGATTAGTTAATTTGAGTGATGAATTACGTGTCGAATGGCTGTTATTTGTTTTATATGGTTGTCTGTTGGTCGTTATATATAGATATAGGTATATATTTTTAACCGACCGCCTCCTCGGTGCAGTGGTTAACGCGTACCGGTGGGGACTCTCCATAAAGAAATATTGGTCTGACAGGACAAAGAAGGCTTTCTTCACCTATTTGTCTATAAAGAAAATCGATCAATGAAACAGGTGTATATCATCTGCCTCTTACCCCACTAGGAGACATGGGACTTCTATCTTTTTTTTTATTCATGATAGGGAAGCGCTCGACCACGATCTCGCCTGATGGTAAGCTGAGATGTGGTCTAAGATAGAGCTCGCTTCCCTAGAAGGTACCTGTTCACTCTTCTCCTGAAGACCTCCAGATAGTACTCGTCGGGGAACACAGACTCAGAAAGCATGTTCCAATCCCTTGCGGTTCGAATAAAGAATGTGGAATCGAACCGCTTCGTCCGGGTACATGGAACGTCCACCAAATAGCGGTGCCTAGAGTCTGTGCGCCTTGACGATCGATGGAAAAATGGGGATGGCAGAATCAAGCTGTGTTAACTTCACATTTGAATGTTTAATTAATATTATTTACTTATTTGTTTATTGATGATCCGACAGCTTTACAGGTTAACTACTTTACAACAATATATTTAATTAAACAATTAGCCAATAAAGGCTTACAACATATTTTTTACACAGATTATTAACAGTTTTTCTTTTTATAAATGTGTAAGTACACAAACTAACAATTATTTAATATTCCTGCATGCTTATGTGTTTGCGTATGTGTACCTAAGTGTGCATTACTATTTCTTAAAATAAGCATTTATTGTAGAAATTTCATTTGCAAATTGTTGTTTAGAGAGTAGGAAAATATCAGCACTTGAATATACTGTATTGAATATTTGCATAGTGCGTCTTAACACGTTATTTCGGGCGTAATTAGCATTAACTTTAGGGATGGAAAATAAATTAGTTTGACGCGTACTAAAACTGGGTACGTTCAAATGCATTCGAGCAATTCTGAATAGTCAATGTGGATATTAAACTTTAACAGAAAACAGTTTTATAATTATATTTTTTTTTTCAAAAGGTATATACTAACTTTAACTTATTATTCTGTGGTACTGTGTCTATTTGATTAGACGATTGCATTTAAATAGTAAGTACCTATATTATTTCAAAAACTCTTTAATTAATTAAGTAAATAATAAAACGTGTAAATAAACGTTTCGGGGGAGACTCAGTTTAATAATACGAGTTGGGTGTACAATTAGCCTAATGAATACGTTTTATGAAACTACAAAATTAATATTTGAAGCAACGCCGGGTACGCCCATTTGTCGGTGCTTGCATAGAGAATAGAGACTTAATTAAAACTATTTTATTTTGTGAATACTCATTTTCAAAGAACGCATAATTATTTTTTAAAAACAACTATTTTAGATCTATAATTTCTGTGTGACATAATCGATGGTGGACAGTGTAAATGTAGTTATTTCATGTTTTATATCACAGGTAGTTGAGATGCTACTAAGATTATAAACGTGAAATTTTACAAGTATGGATGTTTATTACTCTTTCACGCGAAAACAGCTCTGCATTAAATTTATTTCAGAGATAAATTATTGTCTGGATTGATACATAGGCTATTAATTTTACCATTATTTCAACCAGGTATCACGCGAGTGGCGTTGTAAAAATAAATCTCCAATGCATGTATAGCGTTTTAGTTCATAATAAGCTTATAGACCTTACCATTACGATACCTCATACTTGTGATGGCTTTGGCTTATATCAATTTTATTTTTAAAAACTTTTTTTTTTATTTTCAAGTACGTTATATAAAAGTGCTACCTATTGTATTTAATGGGTGAACCGATTTTATGTTTCTTTATTTATTTGAAAGCTGGTGCCCTATGTAGTCCTATATCAATTTGGTCTAGTTCTGATTATTTAAAGGCGGTTTAGATACGTAGTATTTAAATATACTTGCCTAAATTGTTATAATTTTTTGGTCATAAGCGATCACATACATTTGGTTCTGGCATTAAATGAAGCATTTATTTGTCTTTTAATCTAAGGAAAATATTTCAATAACACATTAAGAGATATAAAATCAAACTCACCAAAACTTTTCGCCACGTGAGCCAAGATGAATAGAATTAAAACTGTAACAAAAATTTTATTTATTTTTATCTTTGGTTATTTAAATACGTTTTTAATTGTAATTTACGTATTCAATTCAATTTTTGGTTTTATGTATAAGACTAATAATGATTATAAAACAAATATTTTGAGCGATGCATTAAATTTTTAAAAATTACCTCCCGCGATCATTTTGGCGGGAAATTAGGCGGCAAGCGCGCAAACCCCTCTCCGACTGAACCGATACTGCCGCGTCCCGTTCCACAGATAAACACAAAACTCAAACTGAACGGTTATTCACACAGCCAAAGGTTCGTTTCAGTTGAGGAAATACAAGTATTTCGTGCAAATTTTTAGATGAAACATGAAAGCAGCTCGGAAATTGACTGTTTGAAGAGATCGCAGTTTTGTTGAAATCACCAATCTATTTCTTGGCACGATTTGCGCTTTTATAAATACAAGGGCTTTTGCCTACATTCAATTTATAAACTCTGCACGATTTTGGAAAACTAATTTTACATAATAAAATATAAATATATATGTATATGATATTAGCGATATAGTAAATAATAGTAGGTATGTGAGGCTATAATTTTATTTTAATATTAAAGTTATGAGCAATATGAAACAGCCATGGTAACATAATAAAATTAAGTACATGTCTCAAATAAGAAACCGAAAAGTTTATTTATATGGATGATTATTGCATCTAAAAAAATTTTAAAGCATTTCTGGAAAACCTTGTACCTCATAAGAAAGGAAACCTCTTTTTAGTCATAGTTTCTAGGCACATAAGCATACATTCAGATAATGCAATATCCACTCTATTGCTAAAAGTATCCATTGAAAGTTATTTAAAATGTAGACTAGTTGATATATTCCAAATCCAGTGCATTAATATCTTCTTTGTCCCACAATATGACAAATTTTTACAAAATTTATTTAAAAGGACTTAAGATCTAGAATCTTAAGTATAGTATAAAATACAATATAAAGAAATACTGGTTGAGATTCATACCCTAACATTCATTAATTCACTTAAGGTAGAACCAAATTACCCACATAATTTACAAAAATATTCAAATTTAAAATATTTATTTGCAAGAATTGTTGTTGCACATAAAACTGAAGAGTTTGTTACGATAATCTAAGGAACTATTGGGCCCATTGTAAAAATGCTGTTAAGTCTAAAGTTACATTTTTTTATCGTTTTCTTTACACTTTTACACTTCAAGTTGATTTTTATTTAATTTTATAACAAATTGCAAGAATTTTCTAAGCATTATTTTAATATAGGGGGGAAGATTTTTGTAAGTTGTTTTGTAGCATATGAGCTCAAAACTGCTTTTACCAAATATGTTGTAATTTTTTTCATTAGTAAGAATGACATTGTTAATGAAATAGGAGTATAATCTCATATAATACATATCTATTATGTTTATTCCTCAGACAAGACAAGAGTAATAAATATTAAACATGAACACACATTAAAAATAAGTATCATAAAAACATTTTTATTGTAAAAGTTAGTTCACACTCATTAAGTAGTTTGTGTTGTCACATGAATGGGAAGTGTTTCACTTGTTTCACTTGCATATAATCTTAAATGTCAAAAACTATCAATATCAAGTATTATAAGATCAATGTTGTAAAGATGAACTGATGTACATAACAGTAAAGCAGCAGGAAAATAATGGGTTTAATTCATTCTTTTTTTGACAGTTTATATAGTTATTAGTTAGCCATAGAAATTGTGGTAATATGAAATGGTGAAAATAATATATGCCTTGCGAGTAGGTTAGATATTTTGGAATTCTTAATAAAATCAAGTTTTAATTCGTACAGATTTTATGATTTAAGTCTTTACGAACGTTATTTTAACAAAGGAAATAATAAGAATTAGGTAAACTATATTTCTTATGTGAACATTCATGTATATCAAGCTAACCATTATTCTAGAAATATAAATAAAAGTATTTAGAATCGTTACTTACTACTTGTCTTCATACTGTTAATTTTTACAGATGTTTAATTTTTTGGTAATTTCTTTTTTTCCTCTCAATGAATCCTTATTCGTTCGTAATATAATTTTAAATTAAAAAATAAAAAAGCACCGAAAGTTTCCGAACTTTTGAAATGACAAGTCTGCAAAACTTTTGACTTTTGAAGTTTTAGCCACAGATAATTAATATACGCATATACGTGGTATTACCATAAACAAAGTTACATTACATATGATATAGGTCCTACATCTATGAAGTACAATATTATGTGTATGAACACTTGCTACTGAAATAAGGCTACATTGTAGAAAATGTAGGCCCAGGAAAAAAATTACCTAAAGGGTAAAAGCGTTTGTACATGCTCCCTTCATTTATTTCTCCACCTCACATGTCATCATAATTATTATCATGATTAGTTAGGCGTTAAATACGCCTAGGTACAGCTGTAATCGTGAACAGCTGATTCTGAAAGGCATATGACAATTCACGTATGACAGCTGACGGCTGACACAATAGTTTAACTTTTTGAAGTGGGTACAAAGTACAAAACAATAAACTTACTGGAGTTTTGATAATCAGCGATTATTGAACTTGAGGATAATAAACTTCATAATCGTCATGTTAGTGCTCTGAGTGGACGTGTTCGAGGTGAAAAGAATTAAAAACAAATTTGATTCTAACTACTTATTTTTTTAACATAAGTGAAATTTTATTGCAAATACTATAATTTAAAGTGATAAGTGCTATAAAAAGTATAAAAATGTGGTCTAATAAGCTTGTTGATGATGATGAGTTAGTTAAATATTTTCCGGATTTACCCAGCGGACCCTTAGATGGCTATAGAAAAAAGGCATCGTTCAATTGGCGTCGAATGAAACTGGTTTACGACAATTTAGCAACAATTAAAATAAAAGTAAGTTAAAAATGAGTACACTAGCAGCAATAATTAACCCACTTATTAAATACCTATGTGCACATTGTATATTTCTTATTAGCTATAATTTTTATTATATGTAAAAATAAACTAAAATGTCTTAACTATGCTCAAGTGTTACGTGTTGAAGCTTACCATTGAACAAAGTTTCTTCTTATCTACATACTTACCAGCATACACTTCTTTCAGACAAATCATTTTAGTGAATAATAATTTGTATTATTCATTTCAGCTTATCTGTTTGTTGTTTATATATATATTGTTATTGTAATTTTATCTATTTGCACAGGTATACATATTTTGATAGCCAGTATAGATAGCTTTGATAGTTGTTTGATACAAAGTTTTAGTCTTGTGTTTAGACAAGAGACTTTATCCATTCCATCATCCTTAACTATTAGTAATAACTATTAAACTATTATATTGAACTATTAAGTTCAAATAAGAACTTGTTTGAAATAGAAGTTACTTGTGTTTTATATTATTATGTGTGTATGTTATTGAGTTAATAATATACATTATTTTATCTCTTTGTTTATCTATAATAAAAATATAGATTAACATTAATTCTTATTTACAACATATAAGTATCTTGTTGTGATTTAACACTAATGAATGATTGATGGTGGTATAAATGGTTTTAACCCAATGCTTTTAATCAATAACATAGGAGTTATACAGTTTTTTAAGTTTTTAAATTAGAGCTAAATGACTTTGTAGAATAATATACAAGCTGTGGAATGTGATTACAAAAGCAAGGTTGTCTATAACACAACATATAAATGTTATGTTATATATGTTACAAATAAGGTCACAAATTTTTATTTAATAAAGTTCATGGTCACACATACTTGTTAATACCTATTTATCAATGGTCAAAATCACTAATACATGCTAATACAGCTGGTTATTTATTATTAGTAATTAGGGATTAATTTTTGATAACTGATTTTGTGTAAGATTTATATTGAATTGAATGTAATTTAATTTAAATTAGGTATATAAGATGTGAATCAAACCAGTTGATTCTTTTAATAAATATGAATTATGTACAAAATAAGTTTCTAACTACAAAGCTTTAAAATTTGTTTTAGCATGACATCTGGAACTTCATGCAGAATCATCCCTTATTCCAACATTCCGATACGCCTCTGTCTATGGATGAGCAGAGGCATTTGGCTGTTAAGAGAATGTATGTCTACTACAATGAACAATTTGCACCATTGCATAAGGTAGAGCAGTATTTTAATTATTATCTTTGAAACAACTTGAAGGAAGGAAGTGGTTCTCATTGCAAATGAATTTTTTTCGGGTTTGTTACCTGATCATTAGACGGGTGTTTAGTACACCCGTCTAATGATAATCTTTATGATTCTTATTTAAGTTTGATCCAATTCTGGCAATTTAAAAGTTTTTTGTTAAAATGTTAAAAATTACTCACTGTAAATAGAAAACTGAAACAAATGATTTATGTGTGGTTGAATAAAATCATAAAAAATATTTATATATAACAAACAACATATTATTATGATAAGACTTGACATCTTCTATGCTATAAAGTATAAAAAATTACCAACACTGGTTGTTTACAATATGCATGTTAAATTATTATATAATAATATAAATTCCACTATAAGTGTATACATATTTACTTATATAAACTGTCCCCAATCCGAAACGTCTAGATCGCTGAAGATCCACGAATATTCCAAGCGGAGTCCGAAGCGATGTTCATGTTCGACAGCTCGATGGCGGTGAAAGTATCCCTCACGTTTCGAATGTTCGCGAACACGATACAAGGGAGTGGGAAACCGCATCACTACAGGTTTATCGAGGATATAGAGAAGGCGAGGATTGGCGGATGCTTCGCTCTCACTGAAGTGTCGCATGGTTCTAACGCCAAGGGAATGAGAACAACGGCCACGTACTGCCCGGAGACGAAGGAGTTCATACTGCATACACCGGATTTTGAAGCTGCGAAATTCTGGGTGGGATGTATGGGTAAGTAGTATATTATACTGGCTGACCCGGCAAACGCTGTTCTGCCTTACTCTTATCGTTTAGGGGTATGAAAAATAGATGTTGATCAATTCTCAGACCTGGAAACAAAATTTCATGAAAATTGAATCCATCCGTTTCGGATATGTATTGCTACTAACATTGTGAAACGAGAATTAAGAAAAAAAAATCCTTTAGCGTTATAGAAGACTCGGTCCGCTGCGACTTCGCCCGTCGTACATATATAGATTATAGACTATAGCATTTAGGGACCACTTACATATCTAGCAATGAAGGAGTTTTTGTAATTAAATTGAAAATATTGTCATGCAGAAACTATTATTTATATCTTGTAAAGTTGTAATAGCCGCCTGGTAACTTAAATGGTATGGATAATGGTAATGGATTATGATTAAATGTCCAGTCATCACGTAAATACAAAACCTATTGTTACAATATTTAAGTCAATGCCAATGAAAGTTGCAAAAATATACATCCATTTCCTATATATATACACGGTGTGCGTTGTTGAAAAAAGCTAAGAAATTGGTACGTATATAGCATTTCATAGATTAACTGATAAGAGAATCCAACAAAATTTTTGTATGTCCATTTTTTATAATGTCTAGGTCGAAAATTGTAAAAAAAATATTTAACTGTTTATTTATATGTAGCGGCCCGCCCCGGCTTCACTCGTGGTACATATAGCCTATAGCCTTCCTCAAGAAATGGGCTATCTAACACTGAAAGAATTTGAGAAATCTTGAAAGAATAGAAAAAAATTGATTACGAGGCGGATCTTTTTTTCTGTTCTTTCAAAATTTCTCATTTATAAAGCATTTCAATCCTATAAAAGTAAATATTAAACTGAAAGAATTTTTTAAATCGGACCAGTAATTCTTAAGATGAGTGTGTTCAAACAAACAAACTGCTTTATATTAATAGTATGGATTTAATAGGCAGTCGCCCATATAACTAAAAATAAATTCAAATTCAAATTCAAAATAATTTATTGTAAAATATAACATACGTCTACTGAATTATATGTAAATCAGTACTTGTAGAATTGCACGCCTCATAAGCGGAGCGTTGAGGTAGTGCTCTACTCTCGCTTAACGAAAATCAAGGGATTTTTTGAACTAAAAGTATCTGTAAATATTTTCTATCGCACTTGTAGAATAATATTTATACATAATTGTCAAGAAAAAACACTAGTTTCAACACTCATTACATTTTTAAATCTTATTTTGCTTTGTAAATAACTAAAAAAAAATGTTTAAAAAAATTATTCTAAGCCTGTCCGTTTGTATGTATGTATGTAAACCGGCGTGGTCACGATAACTCGCGAAAAACTTAACTAATCGAATTTAAGTTTAAAAAAATAACGTTTCGGTATCATCTAAATTTATTTCCTTTCGAAGATCACGGTCGAATTCAATGTAATTTAATTTTAATTGACAAAACAAAAATCCACTTATCGAATGTATATTTATATTTCATCAACTATTTTTTTTCTGTTACGTTATGAAAAAGGCTCGTTTACAATACATGCGTGTAGAACTTTATTTTTCCATTTCTGGGTGGACAATGGCGCGAAAAATTTAAGTCTTTTTTTTTTTTATTTTTTTCTTGTAAAAATTAAAAACCGCTATGAGGCGTGCACTTTTGGATTTTCCAAACTTTTTTTATAAATTTTTACCGATAAATATACACAACTTTCTTTTTTAAAGTAAATTGGTAGAAGATGTTCCTAGCCCTTGTTTAGTAAACGCGTATAATCATTTTTCACCTCAAAAATTACATAATAATATGGTTACCGGCGATTGGAAACGATTGCTTTAATTATTTTAATTTATGTACATTCATCATTATGTGTACAAGCACTCTGCAGAGGTCAATAGTGCTAAGTTATGAACAAAGTCTAAAATTATAATCATGTATAATGGTTATTACTTATTAATTTTCGTCAACGTGTTTTTACGAATAATAGCTAGACACGTTTAAACCTAACCTTTTCACCATTGTATAACACTAGCTGCAATCCCGCGGTTTCACCCGCGTAAGTCCGTATCCCGTAGGGATATCGGGATAAAAAGTTGCCTTTATGTTATTCTAGCTGTCCAGCTATCTAGGTACCAAATTTCATAGAAATCGGTTCAGTAGTTTTTGCGTGAAATAGCTGTTGCTCTTTCACGCAAAAACTACGCACACACATCCTTACAAACTTTCGCATTTATAATATTAGTAGGAAGTAGGATAGGACTAGTAGGAAGTAGGATTAAAATTGCGTAGGTATGTTTCACTTGCGTGACGAAACGGTTGCACGTAAAATAGCTAATATATAAATAATTATCCCCTTTACATTAAACGCCGTGTTTCTATAAGAAATAGAAATTTCCAGAACGATTCTTTATCACGCTTTCGCGGTGATATATGGATTCTAGAAGAAGTCAACCTACTAATATTATTAACGTGAAAGTTTGTGAGAATGTATGGATATTTTATTACTGTTGTTATATTACTTCTTTCTCTATTGGGATCTGTTTAACATTTGGTACAGACATAGATTATAGTCTGGAATCTGGATTAACAGATAACCTACATTTTAGCCGCAGGTTTCAGCTAGTATTTAATAAATCTATACTAATATTATAAAGCTAAAGATTTTGTTTGTTTGAACGCACTTATCTCAGGAACTACTGGTCTGATTTGAAAAATTCTTTCAGTGTTAGATTGCCCATTTATTGAGGAAGACTATAGGCTGTATATGTACCACGGGCGAAGCCGGGGCGGACCGCTAGTACAAGATACAAGCGTATATGTTATTTTTTAGGTTGTCAGTTTTAATGTATAATATTTTGGTCTAGTCTTTAAATTTTTTTTTGTATTTTTCTGTTTCCGTGTGGCTTTGTTATCAATAAATGTTTTATTTATTTATTTATTTTATTTATTCACTAATTGTGCTCAATTACAGGGAAATGTGCGACTCACGCGATCGTATACGCAATGCTGATATCGAATGGTACAAACCACGGCTTGCACTCATTCATCGTGCCCATACGGGATCCGAAAACCTTGAGGCCCTTCGCCGGAGTCACCGTGGGTGATATCGGTGAAAAGATTGGACTCAATGGGGTGGACAATGGGTGAGAGTTTGGGGCTTTATTATTAATTTGAGTAGCTGATATGCTGGCATGAAAATGAGAATGAAATATGGCCTAGGTCACTCTAGATTTTAGAATGTAGCTTCCGCTGGTGAAAGAAATTTCGAATTGGGTTGGAAGACTTTATAATATTGGATAACAAGTATAAACTGCCCTAAATACATACTAAACACAAAACAAAAATACATAAATATAAACAGAGATGTATAACGAATTTGAGTATTACAAGCGTTTGTCGTAGGATGAATATCTATGTTTAACATTACAAAAAACTACTTGTTTGGAATATAAATGCATCTGAATCGATTTCTGTACATATTCATGTTTTTATCACGCTTTTTTGATAAACCGACAAAGTTCTTTTAGTCTCAATTGCATCTATTAATTGATACTAAAGGAACATTGTACACTTCTCTAGGATCATTGACAATACAGTAATTTTTTAAGTTTATCTTATTATCCTGCCAGGGTTAAATCATTTCTTTACGTGTACTACATACAAGAGAGCAAGTGAGAGAATTTTAAGAAAGAGCAATTTTTATTCAACATCACATAATAAAGTTCTCGAAATATGTACTAACCAAATTATCTAACAAATAACAAAAATAAAATAATAAAAAATTTAACTAATTAGAACCACACTGGGTTCCAAAAAGGGTAATTACTCAGTTACTTAGTACTCGTTAATTTCAATAGCCGTTATTCGGATTCATGGATTCTATCATTAAGGCGTGTTTTTTTTTTAATTTACAATAAATTTATTCTAATATATATCAGCTTGCATCTTTGCTGGCTTTGAACGCTTATAAATAATAGTATAATATATGTGTACTGAATTACATAAAGATCCGATCACTTGTTTTTACGTAAAAAGTGCAAGCATCCCTATTATTATATCCACCATTTTGATAGTATTTCATAAGGTTACCTACTACAGTTTATATACATTTATTTTGAAATCAGAAAAATCAACTTAAATATCGCATTTTACTCAACAAACCTCCAAAATCGAATCTTATTCCAGTTTCGTTATGTTCAACAAATACCGGATTCCAAAAGACTTGGCGCTGGACAAGCTGGGCGGAGTGGACGATAACGGGGTCTACCAGACGCCGTTCCGAGACCCCAACAAGAGGTTTGGAGCCGCCCTGGGTATATTATCGGGTGAGTTGAGATGGGTGTTTATTTCATAGGGATACCATACTAAAAATGCAATTAAACTATTCAATAAAAGTCGTGATTGAAATAGTCCAGGTATCTCTTATTTATTTCCTTAAGTAATAAGGAGAAAAAGTATGCTGACTTTGTAATTCATATCAAAATATTTTTTTAATTTTTATTTTTATTATATTATTCATTTTTATTTCCACTTAATCACTAACAATTATTATTTTTCACCGTGCCATCAATTTGTGTTATCCTTGATAATGTATCATCTAAAACCGTCTGAACATACAGCAAAAAATAACTTAGTTCTTAAGGATATTAACTTTTCAGTTAATGGCTCACAAAAGACATATGTGAAATGTTGTTGGTTCAACTGATTGACAATTTAGATCTTTTGCTTAACATTTGGTTTTTCTGCTTGCTTTTAAGAGAATATATGACTATGAATATTTTAATTTTTAAGTTATTATTTCAATTACATAAATATTTATAGAAGATAATAGATAATAAGATAATATTAATAAATCTGGATGTTTTATAAACAGCCATTAAGTCACAAACTCAAGAAACTTTGTGTTGTAGAAATGACAAGACATTAATTTATATTATGTGTTTTAATTTCCGTTTACCCATTTTTTCTTGTAATTATATAGATATTATAAAAAAGAAAAATTTATATGAGTGTTAAAAATATGTAGTTCTTCTAATAATATTTTTCCTGCATAAAACTTTAGGTATAATGTCAATGTTGACATTGAATTTTGAAACACTATACATTTGTCTTAGACTTACATATCATTTTATCTTTCACATCATTTTATTATACATTTGTACTAAATGTTTTTGTACAAATGTATGTTTCAAAGTTTGAAATTTTCTATCCCACATTATAAACATGTTTTGACATTTCATCCTTGTACTGTTTCTTTATACAGAGTAGAGATTAATTTAAACATTGATTACAAAAGGTTGTGAGTGAACTGTAATTAAATGTTAAAGTTAACCAATTATTATGAGATAATTACTTGCTGTACAGTGCTCGACTCTGTTGCGAATATTCGATGATTCTTCTGATTTAATCATTAAGAAGATAGAAACACGGTCAATTTTAATTTATTGTCAATGAATCATTTATAAGGCTAATTTTAACACTTATTACAAGAGAAATGATAATGTTCAACCGACACCGACATTTTTAGTGATTTTTTTTTGGTTTGTTACTCTATAACTCCGTGGGCTTTCCGATTGATGAGATTTTTTGTGTGTTTGATTTGATATTATTGTGTATGGATCAAAGATTCCATTTTAGAGCTCATTTATTGAAAAAAAAAAGCAATCGAAAAAAGTTTTCACTTAATACCAGAGTATCTACAGTAGGTAAGTCAATTGAAAATGAGTTTTATTTCCAGGCGGTAGAGTGCACATAACATCGATAACGACTCACTATCTCGTCAAAGCTATGGTGATCGCCATTAGATATTCCGCAGTGAGAAAACAGTTCGGCGCCGAAAATGGCGCTGACGAAACACCTGTACTGGAATATCAGCAGCAGGTAATTGAGAAACCACATTCATTTTATTTATTTATATATTTGATATTGCATAAGTTACACTGAAAGACCCAAAACGTTTAATGACCAAAAATATGACGCGTTGTGACAATACAGAAATTCCAACACGTGATATGTTAGTGTAGCATTCATCGGTTCACTGAAACTGTAGTGATAAAATTTTTTTCTTTACAAATGTTTGTTTCTTTTTAGTTATTTTTTTAAATAGAAAGAGAAATTTTCGACCTATACCACGTGGCTCAGAGGTCAGGCGTTGCCACGGTACGGCCAGCGACGCGGGTTCAAATCCCGCCTCGTATTTTTTTCTATTCTTTAAAAATTTCTCTTATTATTATTATATTCTACTCTGCATCCCATTTTTCCAGCACTCGACCTATTAAAATGTAAAACATCACCTCTATCGTTTCAGCAAATCCGATTATTGCCGTATCTCGCGGCTGCCTACGCGTTCCGCGTGTTCTGTTCTTGGTTTAGCGTAACACACGTTAATATAACCATCGATAACTTCATGGGTAAGAGTATTTTTATTTTTTAATAGCTTCGGCTTCGGCTTTTTTTAACATTATTTTAAAACTAGGCGCTAACTATAATGTCCTTACCAAATATAACATCAACAATATAGTGTATATCTCCCAATTTGAAGCAAACATTAAAACAAACAAACTTTCACGTTTATAATGTTAATGTGATAGTGCGATGTACTTTTTAATTTTTATTTTAATATAACTTAAAGCTAGACGCTAACTATAATGTCCTCACCACATATAACATCAACAACCCATACAACACGCGTATATTTCCCAATATGAAGGCAAACTGGAGAACGCGGCGAGCACCGGTATAGAGATGCACGCGCTGTCGTCGGCGGTGAAGCCGCTGTGCGGGTGGCTCGCGCGGGACGCCGTGCAGAACTGCAGGGAGGCTTGCGGCGGACACGGCTATTTGAGAGGCGAGTTGCCGTACCACATGACTGTGTTTATTTTTGTTATATAATACATTGAATGCGCGAGTCGGGCACGTGCGAGTTCGAGTTGGGCCAGCTCTCGCCGGAACAACAAATCCGGTATCGTACGGTGAGTGGGGGAGCCGGAAGCTTGTTGCCTTTTTTTAAACTCAAACATATATTTATTCAATTAGACTTCTTATAGAATCACTTTGGAATTGTCATTTTATACAGTTTAAACATTTACCAGTTGTCTAACACAGGATTGCCTACTGGATAAGGAAAGCCTTATAGCCAACTCCTTAAAACAGCGCTTTCGCAGAGGCACTAACTTTGTGAATGATTATGAACGGTAGTGATCGCTTACCATCGGGCGAACCACCAGCTCAGTTGCCCGCTATAGCATAAAAAAATGTATGCAATGTTGCCCCTCATTAATCGGACATATTTGATTAAAAACTTTATACCCTTAACAAGAACAGTTCACAAAAAGTCATTCCATGAGTTATTTTTTTATCCGGATTATGATCGTCAGGATGACATAAATTTCTTGGGAGACAATTTAAATTAATTCTGTTATTTATGCTCTCGCGGTCAGAATTGTGACCGCAAAGGCCACTGGGGGCGATGTCGTCGCACACACAACTAACAAGTGTATTTACATTAACCGTTCAATTACAGCGGCGGGCATTGGCGACATACGTAATGACAATGACGCCAATTGCACCTACGAGGGCGAGAACAGCCTGCTCCTGCAGCAGACCAGCAACTGGCTGCTCGGCGTGTGGCCGAGGAGGAAGCTCCTCAGCGCTGCTGATGCTCCGCTCGGCTCCCTGGAGTTTTTGGATGGAGCTGATGATGCACTAGCCAAGACTTGCCAGTGGTGGAAGGTGGAGGAGCTTATGGATCCCTATAGTGCGTGTTATACTATATTTCGCATGCGGCGTTCCCTTCCAGATAATAGATACTAGCGTTTGTCCATCTCAAAAGTTTCATGTCATTTGTTACAAGGCCAGATTTTATTTCAAAACCATACTTAATGTAAGAAATTTATACTATATACATCCATTAGATAAGGTGGTATAAAAACGAATGAACAGAACTCTTTATAGAATATCGATCTGGGTTTTATTTTACTGCATTTTATTGAGGAACAATCTATATATTCCCATTTTTTTTTTCAGATTTAACGCAAATGTACAAATGGCTGACCGCGTACACGCTCAAGATGACGTACGACAAAGTGCAGAAGCTGAAGCAGGAGGGAAAGAACAACTTGCAGGCTAAGAACGAGTCGCAGTCCTATAACGCGGTTGCCTTGTCGTGTATTTACGGAGAGGTATACTCAAAATTATATATTACTAGCTGTTGCCCGCAGCTTCGCCCGCACGGTCTACATAAATGTTCATGGTATAGACTTTCATCCCCTATATTATCCCCTTGGTGGTAGTATTTTTCAAAAGCCTTCCTTAGCGAATACCTACCTCATAACATCTATCTTTATGTCAAATTTCAGCCCGATCCATCCAATGGTTTGGGCTGCGCGTTGATGGACCACTATGTCAATAAAGTCACATTTGAGTTATATATATTTAGATTTATTAGATAGATTAGATATGCTAGCAATTTTCTATGAATAGTTTCTTAATCTATACTAATATTATAAAGCTGAAGAATTTCTTTGTTTGGTTGAACGTGCCAATCTCAGGAACAGGTCTGAACTTAAAAATTCATTTAGCTGTATGTACAACGGACCGCTTGTATAACTTCACTACTTCTACAAGACAGTGAAAGACTTGGCCAGCGTGATGGATTACCGCCTGAACACTCATAGGAGGCCGGTTGTTACTTGTTCCTATTAAAATTGGGTTGCCGGGTTGCCTGGTAGAGATCACTTCAGAGTGATAAGGCCGCCCAACAAATTGTACTCTTTTTCTTTTTTACTTCTTATCTACTATATAAAAATAAGTCGGGTTTTCCTTCCTGACGCTATAACTCCAGAACGCACGAACCGATTTCCACGGTTTTGCATTCGTTGGAAAGGTCTCGGGCTCCGTGAAGTTTATAGCAAAGAAAATTCAGGAAAAATTTCAACAGAAAAGCGGGAAAAACGAAGCCATCTGGTGGCGAAACGGAGTTCGCCGAGTTTGCTAGTTAATATATATATTTTTAAGTTTCCTGTACAATTTTTGTTAAAGAGTAATAAATAAATAAAATAAAATTTGTCTGCGATCTATCTCTTCCAGAATTTCATAATCAACCACTTCTACAAGACGGTGAAAGAGTTTCCCGACGAGGCGTGCAGGAAAGTTTTGCTCGACCTGGTCTCGCTGTACGGAGCGTTCTTGTTGGAGAAACATATGGCGACCTTGTATATTGTGAGTAACGTTTATTTTTACACTTTAACACACTTTTAATAGATTTACATGTATGTTGTATGTAACAGTCTCATTTAGACTCTATTTTGACCCACTTTAAATGAATAGTTTAAGTTAAAATTTTATACACTTGTCAAGGATTGGTCACAATACCAAAATCGTATCGGTTTATCTTAGTATTCTACATGGTTTGCTGGAATTAAATAGTTTACGTTTAGTCTGTATAAGAGCAAGTGGAACAATTTAGTTGATTCTAACACTAAAGCACGTTTAAAGCACGCCAGGACGGTTACTTCACCCGAGATGTACCTTATTCCAATACCATTAAGGAGTATATTCCCGTGCGCCAGGGCGGCTACTTCACCCGCGATGTACCTTAT